>NW_024412376.1:37668774-37691423 GCF_014898765.1 Herpailurus yagouaroundi
CCACGATCTCGCGGTCCGTGAGTTCGAGCCCCGCGTCGGGCTCTGGGCTGATGGCTCAGAGCCTGGAGCCTGTTTCCGATTCTGTGTCTCCCTGTCTCTCTGCCCCTCCCCCGTTCATGCTCTATCTCTCTCTGTCCCAAAAATAAATAAACGTTGAAAAAAAATTTAAAAAAAAAATAAATAAAAAAATTTGATGCTAGGAAAAGCTTTGTTTCCTTTTCTGCCATAAGAGCTACAGAAGTTAACTAAGTTTCCCCTTTTACAGTGGCTACCAGGAAACTCAGAGTTGTGGTTAAGTTTCAACTGTTGCAACTATGTTTTTACTGCTTTTACTATTCCCATTGTTTGATCCTGATTTTCTGTCCTATCTGTACTTATGGCATCGTTGCACATACTTTTCTTAGAAATTACTGGGGCGCCTGGGTGGCGCAGTCGGTTAAGCGTCCGACTTCAGCCAGGTCACGATCTCGCGGTCCGGGAGTTCAAGCCCCGCGTCGGGCTCTGGGCTGATGGCTCAGAGCCTGGAGCCTGTTTCCGATTCTGTGTCTCCCTCTCTCTCTGTCCCTCCCCCGTTCATGCTCTGTCTCTCTCTGTCCCAAAAATAAAATAAATTAAACGTTGAAAAAAAAAATTAAAAAAAAAAATTACTGTGCATTCTTTGGGAAGAGAGAGTATAAACGAAAAACCAAACAAGTTCTATTATCTGTCCCTAAAACTAGCTTCTCGAACTAAGAATTTCTAAATAACTTCTGTTCTGGTCATTGCTTTAACAGCCTTGGCCACTCTGGTATGACAGAGAGACATTGCCTTAGTACCTGTAGCCCCCACAGGAAATAATAATTTGAGTTCAGAGTGTATTATTTACCCATTACTACATTTTGAAAAGCTTAGCAACTTAAAACAACAAGCATTTATTGTCTCACGGTTTCCGTGAGTCAGGAATGTGCAAGTAGCTAAACCGGGTGGTTCTGGATTAGAGTCTTTCATGAGATTTTGGGCCAAGATGTCGCCCAGGGCTGCGGTCATCTGAAAGCTTAACTGAAGCCGGAGGGTCTGCTTCCTGGAAAGCTTCACCCCCCTTGCATGACAAGTGATCCAGAGGGTGCAAGGCCTGAGCTCTGATGCCCTTTATGACCCAGTCTTGGGAGTTACATGACATCATTTCCATTGTATTCTACTCACCAGAAGTGAGTCACTAGGCCCAGACCACACTCACGGGAAGAGGAACTAAACTCTACCTTTTGACGGGAAGAGTATGAAAGAATTGGGGACATATTTTTAAAATGCTGTTCAGAATATGAAGCTGCTTTCATTTTTTTTTTTTTTTAAGTACATGCAACCAAGGCACAGCTTGGTATTCAGTGTGCCTTTACCTAGATGCAAAGTAGGACAGAAACGAGGATGAGAAAGAAATGCTTTCCTCAATTGATATGCTGCCAGCAACATCCAACGACTGCAGGCTCCATGAAGTTCCAAACACAGGCAGACGTGGGAGAGAGAACATGACCCCAAAAAGAGTGGGAAAAAGAAAGAGAAGGATCAAAATTTCAAAAGGGAAGAAAGGGAACTATGTTCCTAGCTAATCTTAAAAGTCAGCCAGCCCCACTGGAAACCACAGCAGAACACTAAGACCAAGGTGGCAAGGTCTAATGCGTCTAAAAATTGCTTTCATCTTTTGTCAAGCCTTCTAGTTAGACCCCAGGTGAGAAACATGAGTGGTGACTCAGAAAGCAAGGTTGATAAGAGCTGAGTTCATCTCTAGAGGTGACGAGGGTGTTGGAGAATGGGGACTCGAGGGGGTATTAATCACAGCTCAAATTGTTGTAGATCAATGTTGCCAGGAAAAGTCTAGTGACTCCATTTGGCCAGACGCTGGGTGCCTGGCATATCCCCCTGCTGTTCTGGATCCATGCTGTGGGGATACTGAGCTTCTCATTAATTTAAAGATCTCCCCCTCATAGTGCAAGAGGCAACAGGAAATAGGGAAGCTCTCTAACTCATCTTAATATGCTTGCTTTGGAGATTGAACACCTTAGTGCTAAGGTTGATTCACAAGACGGTCAAGTTTTTCTTCGACTTAAAGTCATCTTTGCTCTGGCCAAATTGCCATAAGATACCTCAATACACACCAACAAGTAATCATGAGGTGCGTAACATTCTTGTTATGTGGGAATTAACTGGCCTAAAATATGGGCAGCCAGAGAGTATATTATGGAATGAAGCATGGAGCTTAGAGCTTTTTTTCTTTATTAAGAAACCCAGGTGCCGCTTGGGTGGCTCAAGGGTTGAGCAGCTGACTCTTGACTTTGGCTCAGGTCATGATCTCAGGGACATGTGATGGAACCCCACACTGGGCTCCACACTGAGTGCAGAGCCTGCTTGAGATTCTCTCTCTCTCTCTCTCTCTCTCTCTCTCTCCCTCTGCCCCTCTCCCCTGCTTGCACTCTCTCTCTCTAAAATAAGATAAAATTAGTAAAATAAAATAAAATAAAATAATACAATAAAATAAACCCAGTTACCTACAGACATTAAATTTGTTCATTCACTAGCATTTAACCACACAGCACCCACCTCCACCCCTTGGCCCACCTCCCACCCCACCATGCCCACCGTCTGACCCAGCAGAAGACACTTCCCAGGCCTCCTGAGTCTGATTCTGTGCCCTCCTCTGGGCATCCATAGGAGCCCTATGCATAATAAATGGCCATTGTGTTATGCTTATGCTTATCCGACAAAGGGTCCCTTTGTACTTCAGATGTGAGCCCTAGAGGGAAGGGATTCAGACTCAGTTACATTTGTGTTGAGCCTGAGATGGTGCTGAGGCAGGTGCTTTACTTTGAGAAAACGATCTCAGGAGTAGGGATGGAGTGTGGGGAGGGAGAAACAGGGAAGGAACGGAAACCAACGCAAGGGTACGTTCTTGATGTGGTCACCACTGGGTGAGGGAGAGCATGTAGATATGTGCTCCCACCCCTTACTGGTCAAGAAGTGCAATAAACCCCTCACCCTTCCAGGTCCCGTGGGATGTGCATCAGTGCAGGGCTCTCTGCGGGCACCACACACGTGTGTGGGAAAAGCCTTAGGGCAGCAGAGATGTGGTGCTGTTGGGAAGCTGGTTGCTACAGAGGTGGCTCATTTAAAAGGTATAGGCAGGGGCGCCTGGGTGGCGCAGTCGGTAAAGCGTCTGACTTCAGCCAGGTCACGATCTCACGGTCCAGGAGTTCGAGCCCCGCATCATGCTCTGGGCTGATGGCTCAGAGCCTGGAGCCTGTTTCCAATTCTGTGTCTCCCTGTCTCTCTGCCCCTCCCCCGTTCATGCTCTGTCTCTCTCTGTCCCAAAAATAAATAAACGTTGAAAAAAAAATTAAAAAAAAAAAAAGGTATAGGCAAAGGATATGAGGCAAGGGACAAGAGGTGACCGGACAGTGACCAGACAGGAGAAAGAGAAAACAATTCAGAGCCCATTGCATTAATCTAGCCAAAGGTGATAGGGACTGGAATTCACACCTAATCTGTGGGTACAGAGAGGAGGAAGCCGCGGGGAGAGCTATTTTGGAGAGCACACTGGTAGACCTTGCATTTTCGATGTGGGTGAAGGGAGACAGGACAACAAGGCTGAGACTGCCTCTCTGAGCTGCCTGGGCAGAGGGTAAACCCGAGAACACAGGAGGAAGAGAGTGGGAATTGAGAAGCCTGGGTCAGGGAGGGGGTGCGACAGTCGTGGAGGACCTTGGAAGTAGCTGGAGACCAAGGCTTAAGGAGAGGGAAGGAAAAAGTGCCAGCGAGGGCCTAGCTGAAGTGACAGGCTGTGAATTCGGCTTATATTGGCCCCAAGCTGCATGGTGTTGACGGTTTCTGTAGGCTGGATGAAGGAAGAAGTAATGTGGACAACAGATCTGATCTGAGCTTGGGGCTTTTCTGGGTGGGTCGGGAAGAACGAGGGAACAAAGGAATTGAAAATATGCTGAAAGTGTGGAAATATGCTGAGACCACGTATTACATTTTATGACAGTTTCTAGATGGTGTTGGCAACCTTTTCATATGCTCCAGATTCTTAAATTAATACATGTAATATGGTGATTTGTCCTGTCGGTGAAACCTGAGAAAGAAACGCAATGTATCTGGTATTGGTGCTATTTAGCATTTATGGCCAAAATTTTCTTTTTCTTTTTTACTGGCATTGGCCAGAAGCTCCTAGTAGGTTTCCCAGGCAGCTGAAATGAGCTCCCGGTGACTCCCCTACAGGGGCTGGGTTAGTAAACGTTTACAAGGCACATCCTGGTGTGGCTTTGCTGGCACTCAGCTGCCCTGCGAGTCACAGTCACGTAGAAAAGCCGGAAGGGCTTTGAGTGGTCTCTCCCCCACTCAGGACTCCAGCGGTATGTGCTTGCCTCTCAGCCATGTTTTAGTGCTCATTTTTCATTTTCTGCACTTCTCCCCTTCCTTTTCCCTCTCCTCCCACCTCGTCCCTATCCGTGCCTGGCTCCAGTCCCTGGTACTGTAAGGTGACAAGAAAATATTAGAATCCGCCCCAGCGTGTTCCCGTGGGTCATTTCCTTGAGTCCTGCATTGGTTTTGCAAGTGCTCCAATGACCCTGAAGAGAGCCGAAGCCCGAAGCCCGGGGCAAGGCTGGCCCTCTCCACCACTACAGGTGCTTTGTTATTCAGGATGGAGGCCACAGCTGTTCTTCCCCTTGTGAGGTCACAGGGTGGGGGACAGGACCTTAACCCAACTCTGCTGAAAGCTCCAGGGCTTTTGTTTTCTCTGGTTCTTTTGTTAAGGGCTTCTCTGTCTACGTGAACAGTATTCCATCTAGAGTGATTTTCAAACTCTTGACATTTGCTTTAAAGGTAAGTCTGCTTTGAAGACTGGTGGAAATTTCAATCATATTCCTATTCATAGTCAAGGAGTGAGTGGGAACTAAAAATATCAGCGTTTTGGATTTTTTTTTCTCCTGAAGCCCTGAACAGAAGCACAGCAAGTTCTCCAAGCGAGGTGGTCTGGCCCCCTCTGCCCCATGGCCAGCCCACTGCCCCCATATCTGCACCAGCTCCAGGAGACCCACAGCTCTCCCGCAAAAGCACCCACCAGTTTTCAAGGCCGATTTTCTAAATATCTGAAATGAAGTTCCCTAAATACATTACAAATTTAACAGGCAAGACAATTTGGCTACAGAAAACCCTCTGAGCCGTCAGGATGTTCGAAGTATTAAAAGCCAAATTAGCTGACAAGTATCATCTCCACTCTATGTGCAGCCTGACATCAAGCAGTTCTGAAAGTTATTAGCAAGGCATTGTGGCCAGAGAGAGCTACGTGCTGCTTTCAAGCCCACGTTCATTATTCATTGGCTGGTTCTGCCTGTGCCCTTACAGGGCAGTTAGTGTCTCTAGGCGTGAGCAAGCCAAGCAAGCGCGGGATTGGAAAATATTTTACTTGAAAGGCAATTCTAGCACAGATACTGATTTACCATTGATGGCTTCTTGTGAGTCAGTCTTTCTAAAAGAGGAAAGTTTCTTAAAAAAAAAAAAAAAAAAAAAAAAAAACCTCCAAAATCTGTCAACTTCTTTTTAACCAGATCTGTCTTCTGGAGTTAGATTTAAATTAAGACAAGATGACTCACTCTGCCAATGCCTCATTAAAATAGAGATATCTTAAGAAAGCCAGAAGTTTGGACGTTAAGAGGTTGGACACAAATTGTTCTTCCATTTCTGGATTTCTGCTCTTGCAAAGACAAAGACATCTGGCCAAGTTCTTATTTCTTGCCCAACAGGGTCAGGTTGCCCCCTTAGCAATGTGGGCACACATTCTGATTGACAGGCTGAGTTACCAGTCCGTAGCCAAGGTAATAACCATTTGGTAGGACGATACCAAAGCTAATTATTAAAGTTAATTAACAGGAGGCTCAATTAACTCGTTAGCCATCCAACAGTGGAAAAAGTGCTAACGGTCACTAAGGGACTGGTCAGTCCTCCGCTGTTTTATTTTAGGTTAAGGGCAAAGCAAGAAAATATTTACCAGTGAAACAGAACAAAAGAAAAAATTGCTAAAGATCAGAGGCACCATGGTAACATTCCATTCTGAATGCTGTGCTGCAGCCAGAAGACAAGCGATAATGGTAACAATTTCTGGTAAATTGTATTAGATAATGCTTGTCACAGATATACAAGCAATTGAGCCATTGTTTCCTTACTGTAAACTTATCTATTCCTTTCATTTAAAATCCAAGGGGAAGAAACTCATCCACATGAAAACAGGTTACACTTTGGATAAATTGCCTAAGAGTTTTTGCCAATGCAGAACATGGGAGCCCGGTGAAATAAAGGTAGATGAACCTAGTGGGCACTCAAAAAGCATTAATTACCCATTCACCCTATCTACCCATCCTCAAGCAGGCCTATCTTTATGATGAGATTCATCCTTACTTTCTGGCCGGAAAATATTAACATGACCTGTAAATGTCAGTAGATTACATGTAAATACCACATGTAATCTACTGCCCGTTCAATGTTGGGTAAGTTCATCCAAACCCATGGAGACCATGGGGGAAAGAACATGGGTTTGTAAGCCGGATTAACACAGACTCAACACCTGGCCCTGCCACTTACTAGGTGTCCCTCACGCAAGTCTCTCGGCCCTTTTGGACCTTCCAAGTAGCATTGTTGAATGGAATAAAGGTAATAGAGCTAAATAGCCTACCAGTGTCTGGCATTGAGTAGGAGCTCCATAAATCAGATGATTGTGTTGTGTGGGCTGTTTAAGTGACAATAAGCAGAGGGCCCATTTTATGGTTTTATTCCTTTATTTGTATATGATTATGGAGCACAGTCTACATCCACGTCCTAAAGGAGCTCCGGAGAAGACCAGACTAGTCTTGCGTGATGACCCCTGTGGACCGTGGGGCCCATGGGAAAGTATTTGAGCCATTCCACTCTGCCCAGGGTCTTATTCCACTGAAGTTGTCCTTGAGTTACCACATAGTAATTGTTCTCAAACTTTTTGGTCTCGGTACCCCTTTACACTCTTAAAAATTACTGAGGACTCCATATTAGTTGTCTTGTTTTTGCTGTAACAAATTACCACAAACTTATGGCACAAAACAATGAGATCATATTACCTTTCAGTTTTGAAAGTCGGAAGTACAAAATAAGTCTCACTGGGCTAAAGTTAATGTGCCAACAGGGCTCATTCCTTCTGGAGGCTTGGAGGACAATCCGTTTCTGCATTTTTTGCAGCTTCTTGAGGCCACTTGTACTTCTTTACTCATGATTCAGTCCCCCATGGCTCTAATCTCTGCTTCTGTCATGACATCTCCTATTGCTCCCTCTGATCACCTGCCTCTCTTACAAGGACCTGTGTGATTATATCAGCCCCATCTAGATAATCCAGGATAGTCTTCATCTCAGATTTTGTAATCATATCTGTGAAGTTCTCTTTGCCACATAAAGTATCTTCACATGTTCTAGAGATTAGGATGTGAACAATTTTAACAGGCTGCTCTTCAGTCTACTACAGATCTCAAAGAGTTTTTGTTTACGTGGACTATATCTACCAATGTCTGCCATGTTAGGAATTAAAGCAAAGATGTGAACAGTATTTATTTATTAATTCACTAAAAATAACCAACCCATTACAGATTCATGTAAATAATATAGTTTAATGAAAAATAATTCATGTAAATAATTCATGAATGAAAAATAATTCATAATGAAAAATAATTTTATTTTCCAAAACAAAAAGTAAAGTCAGTAATAATGGCATTATATCACATGTTTACGAATGTCTTTAATGCCCAGATTAATAAAAGGTAGGTGTTGTGATTATTTTTTGGTTGAAATCTATAAAGAAAATCCAGCCTTACACAGATACGGAGCTGGAAAAGGAAGACATATTTTAATAGCTTTTTCCCATAACCGTGGATATTCCTCTTTGGTACCACACTGAAACTCAACACGTGGCAACTTCTAAAGGTTAAAAGCAATATAGAATCTGAAAACATACCTGTGAACTTGTCATACTCTATTATAGTAAACCCATTGGGCTACTTCAAATCCACTTTGATTGTCTCTTTTTTTTTTTAATTTTTTTTTTCAACGTTTATTTATTTTTGGGACAGAGAGAGACAGAGCATGAACGGGGAAGGGGCAGAGAGAGAGGGAGACACAGAATCGGAAACAGGCTCCAGGCTCTGAGCCATCAGCCCAGAGCCTGAGGCGGGGCTCGAACTCACAGACCGTGAGATCGTGACCTGGCTGAAGTCGGACGCTTAACCGACTGCACCACCCAGGCGCCCCAATTGATTGGCTCTTTTATCCATGTGTGACTTTATAACATTGTATGAAAATACTGGTCATTAGAAAATATTAATTCCCTAAGTTATGCAGGTCTTCCACATATTGACACATTTCATTATATAAGATTGAAAATCACAGTCATTAATATCACCACAAATTTATCAGAAAAGTCTTTAGGAGTTAGGAAGCTGTCAACAAGTTTTCCAAAATTCTAACGTTTCTAGTTTTCGCTAGAAAACTCAAATGTTCTCTTTGGCAGCTAATACTGTCTGCCGATTCCCTTGAAGTGACAGCCTCACTTAGTTTATTTTTGAGACAATGTCTGCCTAATACCCAGGTACAAATAGCCATAGTTGGTATGCTCTTCCTTCAAATAAGGATATGATCCGTGGTGGGGGAGGGGGGCAGTGGCTAGTTAGCTTACCGCTCAAACAATCACAAAGTGTCTTTGCTCAAAATGATCATCATGATTTGGCATGCCACCTAAGGGTTGTATGCATACTTCCCATTTTGTTACACAGAATAGTAAAAAGGCATGTGTTTGAGAGTTGAGAATTAACAAAATTAATAATTTGTATTGCTTAATCGAGAACATTCTTAAATGGAAACGGCTTCGGTTTTATCATGCTTTTTAACATTTGGTCATGTTGCTGTGAGTCCCTGGCAGTTGGGTCCATCTGCCTGATTCGTGCTAAGGACCCAGCAGTTCTATCCACTACTGTCTTTGCAGTATCATGACCAATGTCAAGACAAGACAAAGGCAAATATCTTAGTGTTATTATGAAAATAGTTTTGACCTCAACAGATTCCTTGAAAGGTCTCGTCTCATCTATCCCAAGAATGTATTTGCTATCTGGAGCTGCCTCTTGGATTTCTAACAATCAAATCATTCCCACCTCTTCCCTATCTCTTTCAGTATTGGCTTTGTATGGCAGCAGTTTTCAAAGTGCGGTCTGTAGACCCCTGGAGATCCCCAAGACCAATCAAATAGACATAGCCAGAGAGGACTTTAAAAATTAAAAGATCATTCAAATAGTATGTGCCAACGACACTGATCGTTTCCGTTGATTCTGTCTTGTCCTTAAGACTTGAGGCCAGTTCTTATTGCTACTATTAAGACAACTGGAGCAAGATTTGGAACTTGAGTTGGCTAGAGGGCAGAATATGTTCAGATCCTTCTTGCAACTACTTCTTAAATAGGAATAACCTACACAATGCAATCCATCTTGGAGACATTCTGCATCCCCAGAATTACACTGTATCTCATGCCAGAAGGCCTTGCTAACTCTGATTGCTAAGAGGATAAAAATAGATTATTAAATAGCAGAGAAAACCAGAACAGTTTCTAAAAATAAATACGAATTAGATACACTTTTTAAAAAAAATTTTTTTTAACGTTTATTTATTTTTGAGACAGAGAGAGACAGAGCGTGAATAGGGGAGGGGCAGAGAGAGAGGGAGACACAGAATCCGAAACAGGTTCGAGGCTCTGAGCTGTCAGCACAGAGCCTGACGCGGGGCTGGAACTCACGGACCGCGAGATCATGACCTGAGCCGAAGTCGGCCACTTAACCGACTGAGCCACCCAGGCGCCCTAGATACACTTTTCTTTTTAAAACAAATGCCTCGTTCCTAGTTTTCCCCTTCAATGTTAATTTATGGCCTTACTGCCTATTACTAATAAGTCATTTTTACCAGTATCGGTAACTTGATAATTTACAAAACACTTTTAGATACGTTACCGCATGTAATTCTTGCCATTAATCTAAAAGGAACACCCATTTTGGAGATTAACAAAATGAAAAAGAAACAAAAACGAAAACAAAAACAGAGGCTCAGGGAAGGGAAGCGATTTACCCAAGGAGTCTCTAATAGTTTTCTATTGCTGCGTAATAAGTTGTCGGGGAGCATGGGTGGTTTAGTCAGTTGACTGTCCGATTTCAGCTCAGGTCATGATCTCACAGTTCATGGGTTCAAGCCCCACATCAGGCTCTGTGCTGACAGCTCAGAGCCTGAAGCCTGCTTCAGATTGTGTGTCTCCTTCTCTCTCTGTCTCTCCCCTACTCATGATCTGTCTCTATCTCTCAAAAATGAAATACTCTCAAAAATAAAATAAACATTGAAAGAAATTAAAAGTAAATAAATAAATTATAAACTTAGCTTAAAACAGCACAAATCTATTAGATCAAAGTGTCTGTGCATCAAGAGTCTAGCTGGGCACAAGTTCACTGGGCCTTCTGCCCTGAAATCAAGATGCTGTCAGAGGCTGCAGTCTCATGTGAGGTTGGGATTCTCTTCCAAGCTCACACAGTTGCTTGAAGAACTTGGTTCCTTGCAATTTTAGGGCGAAGGTTCCTATTTTCTTGCTATTAATCAGAGGTCAGCATTACCTCCTAGAGGACTTTGTTGGGTCCTAGACACATGGCCATCTTACAATAATGGCAGGTTACTTCTTCAAAGACAGTGGTTTTGATGGAGTCTCGTATAATGTAATATAATTAGAGTACCTATCCCAGGACCCTCGCCACTGAATACAAACTTTTCAAGGGAGCCACTCTCCAACACATACACATGGGGATCATACAAGGTGTGTACACCAGAGGACAGGAATCTTGGGGGCCATATCAGGGCTCTGTCCTCCATATATCCGCACATCAGTTACAAGGATCAGAATTCAGATCGAGCTGATCCAACAGTATTCCATGTGAGCTGAAGAGATGGGGTATCAGGAGCCTTGAGCTCCTACACACCTGCCCTTTATCACACCCATTTCTCTTCCCCTGCCCCCAGAGAGGACATAGCTGAAATATGTTCAGCAAGACCAAGATCAAGCAACTTGATCTTGGTTGGGACCAGTCTGATATAGGCCAGGAAGGTATCCTGAGTGCCAGAGAACAGCACCACTGATGATGACATTCTCCTGAGTTGCTGAAGTATCTTTTCACCTTGTACACAGATAAAGGTAGGCCTGTTTGTTTGCAGCTGCCAAGTCCCTTTGGAAGCTGGCATCCTTTGCTTCTTCACTTCCTAATCTTCCTAGTGACTGTGTTCAGAGCACAACACTGTGCCTGCCCTCCCCCATGTCCAATCGTAGTTTGTTCGGAGGTTCTTTTTCCACTTCCAGCAATTCTAAGTCATCTTATGGCATGGCTCCATCACCTGGGATTGTCCCACTGGGGAAGTCATCACTAGCTGTCCAACAGTACTTGTTCTCTCCTTTACAGGCACGAAGCTAAATATTTCCCAGGCTCCCTTGAGTTAGGTATGGCCACAGGGCTCAGATCTCTCCAGTGCAATGTGAGCAGAAGCAATGTGGGCCACTTCCTGCCCTGGCCAATAAAAAAATCTCCACACTTGCTCCTTTATGCTCTTTCCCTCTATCTGGCTAGTTGTAGATGATGATGAGGTCTTCAGGCATGAAGAAGCCACAGATGGAAGGAACCCATGGTTGGGAAGAAAGTAGTTCCCTCAACCTGAGCACTCTTTCAGAATACTTACATAGGAAAAATGCAGTCTTCTATGATGTTGAGACATTTCTTATTTAGGTCTATTTGTTACCTTAGCTTAACTTATCCTAACACCCTCTCTTCTGCTTCCACGGCTCCTAGCCCAGTGCCCATCACAGAGTAATAAGCATTTGGTCAAAGAACGAGTAAGTGGATATTTGCACCCATTCAGAATCCTGCCATCTTCTATTTATTTTCTTCTTGCAACCCAACATAATTTTATCATAGCAAACAATGAATGCTCTAGAACCTTTAGTGCTGGTATTTAATGTTCTTTGTATTGATCATAGATGCCCTTGATGTTACATTGAATTTCTTGATCAATTCCATAACCTGAAAGGCATTTTCTTGTTTGGGGACTAACTGGAAAACATGAGCAGAACTGTTGTGGCATGTTGCCAACCAAGAATTTTTATTTCAATTTGGACTCTTCTGGTTTATAGTAATAACAGATATAATTTCTCAAGTGCCTAAAATACTCCAGGTGATAGGTAGATAGATAGATAGATAGATAGTCTGACATATGTAGACACACATATATATACATATATTCTGTGTGTGTGTGTGTGTGTGTGTGTGTGTGTGTGTGTGGTGGAGGGTTTAGAGAGTTTTAAAATTTCATTTCATTTCTTGAGGCTGTTCTGCCATACATGTATCTTCTTAATCTGAACAATGAACTCACAATACTGATACTACCATCAATTATGCCCATGATATAGATAAGAACTAAGACTCAGAAGCTGAACTTACGCAGCGTTAAAGTTGGTAGGTGGAAAAGCAGGCCTCAGACCCAGGTTCTGTTTCCCCTCTCCATACAGACTTCTGTCTATGACTGTCTCCACTTCAGGGTTTTCGTGCCACTAAGCCAATCTGCCTTCTTCACCAGGAGTAATAGAGTCACCACTAGCCCAAGTGGCACCTTTCTACAAATTAGAACAAAGCTCCCCTTCATTAAGATACCTTGCTGCTATCTGCCAGAAATTGGTTGCAACAAATATACAACTCTTCTTTCTATATCTATAATGTTCATGATGATGCTCCCTAGATTGTTCAGTGTTCAACCTACACAACAGCGTGAGATTGTCCTGGGGGGAAGAATAGCAAACTGTCATAGAGAGTGTGATCTCAATTTTAATATGATTGGTTTCTACTGCTGAGTCTTGGGGCCCAAGGGACACTTGTATTTTGTGGAAGTTTTGTGGTTCTCTGTCTCCTTATTCTGATCTAAACCTGCTTACAGAGGACTCAAGGAGAGAACTACCTTATTGTTTCTCCTGGCATGCGTTCCTTTACTTACCTGTGAACGAACTCTGGGTCCTCAGGAGTAGCAACCTAGACCATGCAGTCGATTTTACTTCTGCCAGAAATGCGGTGGCTCCAAGAGTACAGACCTTAGGCAAGTATAGGAGGGAAGCAGCTGCTGGTGGGCTGGCAGAGCTGGGAGCCGCAGAGGGAGTGGCAAATGCAGCCCAGCCATCCTTCAAGATTCTCTCTTGATCTGGAGATCACAGTGTTCCACCTTTATTGTGCAAACTGGAAAGAGAAATGGAGGGATAAAGGCTCATCGGAACATTCGTGAAATTAACCAAACAGATATTTGTGCTCTAGGACAGTGCCTCAGGAGGAGCCTGAGAAGAGAGGGGGAGGCGGTGTTAAACACTAAGCGTCCCCAGAGGCTTGAAGGATCCAGGGAGGTATAATTCCCAGATGCTGCTGCCAATATTAGTAATTAACAGTGTTTCTTGATTTGGTCTTTTTTTTTTTTAATTTATATATGAAATTTATTGTCAAATTGGTTTCCATACAACACCCAGTGCTCATCCCAAAAGGTGCCCTCCTCAATACCCATCACCCACCCTCTCCTCCCTCCCACCCCCCATCAACCCTCAGTTTGCTCTCAGTTCTCAACAGTCTCTTATGCTTTGGCTCTCTCCCACTCTAACCTCTTTTTTTTTTTTCCTTCCCCTCTCCCATGGGTTCCTGTTAAGTTTCTCAGGATCCACATAAGAGTGAAACCATATGGTATCTGTCTTTCTCTGTATGGCTTATTTCACTTAGCATCACACTCTCCAGTTCCATCCACGTTGCTACAAAAGGCCATATTTCATTCTTTCTCATTGCCACGTAGTATTCCATTGTGTATATAAACCACAATTTCTTTATCCATTCATCAGTTGATGGACATTTAGGCTCTTTCCATAATTTGGCTATTGTTGAGAGTGCTGCTATGAACATTGGGGTACAAGTGCCCCTATGCATCAGTACTCCTGTGTCCCTTGGATAAATTCCTAGCAGTGCTATTGCTGGGTCATAGGGTAGGTCTATTTTTTATTTTCTGAGGAACCTCCACACTGCTTTCCAGAGCGGCTGCACCAATTTGCATTCCCACCAACAGTGCAAGAGGGTTCCCGTTTCTCCACATCCTCTCCAGCATCCATAGTCTCCTGATTTGTTCATTTTGGCCACTCTGATTGGCATGAGGTGATACCTGAGTGTGGTTTTGATTTGTATTTCCCTGATAAGGAGCGATGCTGAACATCTTTTCATGTGCCTGTTGGCCATCCGGATGTCTTCTTTAGAGAAGTGTCTATTCATGTTTTCTGCCCATTTCTTCACTGGGTTATTTGCTTTTCGGGTGTGGAGTTTGGTGAGCTCTTTATAGATTTTGGAGACTAGCCCTTTGTCCGATATGTCATTTGCAAATATCTTTTCCCATTCCGTTGGTTGCCTTTTAGTTTTGTTGGTTGTTTCCTTTGCTGTGCAGAAGCTTTTTATCTTCATAAGGTCCCAGTAATTCACTTTTGCTTTTAATTCCCTTGCCTTTGGGGATGTGTCGAGTAAGAGATTGCTACGGCTGAGGTCAGAGAGGTCTTTTCCTGCTTTCTCCTCTAAGGTTTTGATGGTTTCCTGTCTCACATTCAGGTCCTTTATCCATTTTGAGTTTATTTTTGTGAATGGTGTGAGAAAGTGGTGTAGTTTCAACCTTCTGCATGTTGCTGTCCAGTTCTCCCAGCACCATTTGTTAAAGAGACTGTCTTTTTTCCATTGGATGTTCTTTCCTGCTTTGTCAAAGATGAGTTGGCCATACGTTTGTGGGTCTAGTTCTGGGGTTTCTATTCTATTCCATTGGTCTATGTGTCTGTTTTTGTGCCAATACCATGCTGTCTTGATGATGACAGCTTTGTAGTAGAGGCTAAAGTCTGGGATTGGGATGCCTCCTGCTTTGGTCTTCTTCTTCAAAATTACTTTGGCTATTCGGGGCCTTTTGTGGTTCCATATGAATTTTAGGATTGCTTGTTCTAGTTTCGAGAAGAATGCTGGCGCAATTTTGATTGGGATTGCATTGAATGTGTAGATAGCTTTGGGTAGTATTGACATTTTGACAATATTTATTCTTCCAATCCATGAGCAGGGAATGTCTTTCCATTTCTTTAAATCTTCTTCAATTACCTTCATAAGCTTTCTATAGTTTTCAGCATACAGATCCTTTACATCTTTGGTTAGATTTATTCCTAGGTATTTTATGCTTCTTGGTGCAATTGTGAATGGGATCAGTTTCTTTATTTGTCTTTCTGTTGCTTCATTATTAGTGTATAAGAATGCAACTGATTTCTGTACATTGATTTTGTATCCTGCAACTTTGCTGAATTCATGTATCAGTTCTAGCAGACTTTTGGTGGAGTCTATCAGATTTTCCATGTATAATATCATGTCATCTGCAAAAAGCGAAAGCTTGACTTCATCTTTGCCAATTTTGATGCCTTTGATTTCCTTTTGTTGTCTGATTGCTGATGCTAGAACTTCCAGCACTATGTTAAACAACAGTGGTGAGAGTGGGCATCCCTGTCGTGTTCCTGATCTCAGGGAAAAAGCTCTCAGTTTTTCCCCGTTGAGGATGATGTTAGCTGTGGGCTTTTCATAAATGGCTTTTATGATCTTTAAGTATGTTCCTTCTATCCCGACTTTCTCAAGGGTTTTTATTAAGAAAGCGTGCTGGATTTTGTCAAAGGCCTTTTCTGCATCGATTGACAGGATCATATGGTTTTTCTCTTTTTTTTTGTTAATGTGATGTATCACGTTGATTGATTTGCGAATGTTGAACCAGCCCTGCATCCCAGGAATGAATCCCACTTGATCATGGTAAATAATTCTTTTTATATGCCGTTGAATTCGATTTGCTAGTATCTTATTGAGAATTTTGGCATCCATATTCATCAGGGATATTGGCCTGTAGTTCTCTTTTTTTACTGGGTCTCTGTCTGGTTTAGGAATCAAAGTAATACTGGCTTCATAGAATGAGTCTGGAAGTTTTCCTTCCCTTTCTATTTCTTGGAATAGCTTGAGAAGGATAGGTATTATCTCTGCTTTAAACGTCTGGTAGAACTCCCCTGGGAAGCCATCTGGTCCTGGACTCTTATTTGTTGGGAGATTTTTGATAACCAATTCAATTTCTTCCCTGGTGATGGGTCTGTTCAAGCTTTCTATTTCCTCCTGATTGAGTTTTGGAAGAGTGTGGGTGTTCAGGAATTTTTCCATTTCTTCCAGGTTGTCCAATTTGTTGGCATATAATTTTTATAGTATTCCCTGATAATTGTTTGTATCTCTGAGGGATTGGTTGTAATCATTCCATTTTCATTGATGATTTTATCTATTTGGGTCATCTCCCTTTTCTTTTTGAGAAGCCTGGCTAGAGGTTTGTCAATTTTGTTTATTTTTTCAAAAAACCAACTCTTGGTTTCGTTGATCTGCTCTACAGTTTTTTTAGATTCTATATTGTTTATTTCTGCTCTGATCTTTATTATTTCTCTTCTTCTGCTGGGTTTAGGCTGCCTTTGCTGTTCTGCTTCTATTTCCTTTAGGTGTGCTGTTAGATTTTGTATTTGGGATTTTTCTTGTTTCTTGAGATAGGCCTGGATTGCAATGTGTTTTCCTCTCAGGACTGCCTTCGCTGCGTCCCAAAGCGTTTGGATTGTTGTATTTTCATTTTCGTTTGTTTCCATATATTTTTTAATTTCTTCTCGAATTGCCTGGTTGACCCACTCATTCGTTAGTAGGGTGTTCTTTAACCTCCATGCTTTTGGAGGTTTTCCAGACTTTTTTCTGTGGTTGATTTCAAGCTTCATAGCATTGTGGTCTGAAAGTATGCATGGTATGATTTCAATTCTTGTAAACTTATGTTTTGTGACCCAGTATATGATCTATCTTGGAGAATGTTCCATGTGCACTCGAGAAGAAAGTATATTCTGTTGCTTTGGGATGCAGAGTTCTAAATATATCTGTCAAGTCCATCTGATCCAATGTCTCATTCAGGGCCCTTGTTTCTTTATTGACCGTGTGTCTAGATGATCTATCCATTTCTGTAAGTGGGGTGTTAAAGTCCCCTGCAATTACCACATTCTTATCAATAAGGTTGCTTATGTTTATGAGTAATTGTTTTATATATTTGGGCGCTCCGGTATTCGGTGCATAGACATTTATAATTGTTAGCTCTTCCTGATGGATAGACCCTGTCACTATTATATAATGTCCTTCTTCATCTCTTGTTACAGCCTTTAATTGAAAGTCTAGTTTGTCTGATAGAAGTATGGCTACTCCAGCTTTCTTTTGGCTTCCAGTAGCATGATAAATAGTTCTCCATCCCCTCACTCTCAATCTAAAGGTGTCCTCAGGTCTAAAATGAGTCTCTTGTAGACAGCAAATAGATGGGTCTTGTTTTTTTATCCATTCTGATACCCTCTGTCTTTTGGTTGGCGCATTTAATCCATTTACATTCAGTGTTATTATAGAAAGATATGGGTTTAGAGTCATTGTGATGTCTGTATGTTTTATGCTTGTAGTGATGTCTCTGGTACTTTGTCTCACAGGGTCCCCCTTAGGATCTCTTGTAGGGCTGGTTTAGTGGTGACAAATTCCTTCAGTTTTTGTTTGTTTGGGAAGACCTTTATCTCTCCTTCTATTCTAAATGACAGACTTGCTGGATAAAGGATTCTCGGCTGCATATTTTTTCTGTCTAACACACTGAAAATCTCGTGCCAACTCTTTCTGGCCTGCCAAGTTTCAAAAGAGAGATCAGTCACGAGTCTTATAGGTCTCCCTTTATATGTGAGGTCACGTTTGCCCCTTGCTGCTTTCAGAATTTTCTCTTTATCCTTGTATTTTGCCAGTTTCACTATGATATGTCGTGCAGAAGATCGATTCAAGTTACGTCTGAAGGGAGTTCTCTGTGCCTCTTGGATTTCAATGCCTTTTTCCTTCCCCACTTCAGGGAAGTTCTCAGCTATTATTTCTTCAAGTACCCCTTCAGCACCTTTCCCTCTCTCTTCCTCCTCTGGGATACCAATGATGCGTATATTATTTCTTGTTAGTGTATCACTTAGTTCTCTAATTTTCCCCTCATACTCCTGGATTTTTTATCTCTCTTTTTCTCAGCTTCCTCTTTTTCCATAACTTTATCTTCTAGTTCACCTATTCTCTCCTCTGCCTCTTCAATCCGAGCCGTGGTGGTTTCCATTTTGTTATGCATTTCGTTTAAAGCGTTTTTCAGCTCCTTGTGACTGTTCCTTAGTCCCTTGATCTCTGTAGCAAGAGATTCTCTGCTGTCAGCTATACTGTTTTCAAGCCCAGCGATTAATTTTATGACTATTATTCTAAATTCACTTTCTGTTATATTATTTAAATCCTTTTTGATCAGCTCATTAGCTGTTGTTATTTCCTGGAGATTCTTCTGAGGGGAATTCTTCCGCTTGGTCATTTTGGATAGTCCCTGGCGTGGTGAGGACCTGCAGGGCACTTCCCCTGTGCTGTGGTGTATAACTGGAGTTGGTGGGCGGAGCCGCAGTCAGACCTGATGTCTGCCCCCAGCCCACCGCTGGGGCCACAGTCAGACTGGTGTGTGCCTTCTCTTCCCCTCTCCTAGGGGCGGGATTCACTGTGGGGTGGGGTGGCCCGTCTGGGCTACTTGCACACTGCCAGGCTTGTGATGCTGGGGATCTGGCGTCTTAGCTGGGGTGGGTAGGCAAGGTGCACAGGGGCAGGAGGGGCAGGCTTAGCTTGCTTCTCCTTAGGTGATCCACTTCAGGAGGGGCCCTGTGGCAGCAGGAGGGAGTCAGATCCGCTGCCGGAGGTTTGGCTCTGCAGAAGCACAGGTTTGGGTGTTTGCGCGGAGCGAGCAAGTTCCCTGGCAGGAACTGGTTCTCTTTGGGATTTTGGCTGGGGGATGGGCGGGGGAGATGGCGCTGGCGAGCGCCTTTGTTCCCCACCAAACTGAGATCTGTCGTCCGGGGGCTCAGCAGCTCTCCTTCCCTTTGTCCTCCAGCCTTCCCGCTTTCTGAGCAGAGCTGTTAACTTATGACCTCCCAGACGCTAAGTTGCGCTTGCTGTCGGAACACAGTCCGTCAGGCCCCTCCGCTTTTTGCAAGCCAGACTGGGGGGCTCTGCTTGGCCGGCGAGCCGCCCCTCCGCCCCGGCTCCCTCCCGCCAGTCCGTGGAGCGTGCACCGCCTCGCCGCCCTTCCTACCCTCTTCTGTGGGCCTCTCGTCTGCGCTTGGCTCCGGCGACTCCGTTCTGCTAATCCTCTGGTGGTTTTCTGGGTTATTTAGGCAGGTGTCTCTTGATTTGGTCTTTTGTTGGATGTGGATTTTCCTGCTTCGGGGAGAAATTGCTTCAGAGTGGAATGGATTATTAAAGATAACTTTGGGTCCTTTGGAAGGAGGCTTTGGGCTGTAACATCTGGATGATCACCAGTTACCAAAGGTTACTTAGTCTCTGTGAGCCTCTCTTTTCTCAGGTGTGTAGTGGGAAAAGTTAATGGTACCTACTTTGCAGGGTTGTTGAAAGAACCCAGTGAGAAAGTTCCTGTAAAGCATTTATTTATCTAAGTGCCTGGCATTGAGCGAGCACTCAGTAAATAATAGTGATGATGATGATCAATGTATCAATAATATAAAAAATATTACACCTACCTCTCCCAAGAGCGACAAGATATTTCTCTCCCAGTCATTCCATTCAGCAAAGTTTCCTCCAAGCTCGACACTTAACACCTTGAAAGAAATTCTGCAGGGAAGACAAACTGTAGAGAAGAATTAATTTAGTGACATAAATTTGCGTGCGCTCTCACTCTGCCTGCCATGACTGTGCCCTCTAGTTCTCCTCTTCTGGATTGTGGCAGTAATTCTAACAGAACCCAGTCTTCTGAGCCTAAGAGATAACAAAGAAATAACCAGTTCCACTACCGGGAAGGGGCGGGGGGGGGGGGAAGGGGAGTTTAGACAAAGACTCTGATTTTTAAATTGTGCAGATGCCTTTGGACCTGGGACCCTGCGTTTCCCACCTGCTCGCTCCTACACTTCTGCTGTCATAGCTGGATTTAGACACAGGGCTGTGTACACACAGGAAGAAAGAGAACCTGTGAGTCTGGATTCAGCCAGGAAAGGTGAAGCTGGGCTTGGATCTGGTAGCACCCCAGTTTCTATCCCTGTTTACTTCTCTTTCACTGGGAAACAAGTCCTCAGGGAAAAGAAGAGATTCAGACTGGAATTTTTTAAATGGATTTTAAAGTCCAATATGATGTAAATGCACTTATACAAATGACTACATATTTAGGTAGGATGATACATGGGGCAACAAAACAGGAGGATGAAGGTGGAGAAGGACACTCCTACAACTAAGTAACGATGAGCTTTAAATAGTCCCGAGCTGCCCCACATGGCTGTGTAGGCTATGGGGTGTGCCACCTACACAACTGTACATGGTGATCCTGAAAGAGTCTGAAATCCCCTCCTGTTTGACAAATGGCAAAGTCACACCCAGCCAGACCATCCTTGAAGTTACCCATGTGCCTTTCCCAGGCTGCTCTGATCAGATTGCAGGTCCTGCCGGGATAAATGCAAATAATTGCATGTTATGTTCATATATCATATCCCAGTCTGTCTTTATGTCCTATGTGTGATCCCACACACGTGATGGTATCATGCATGATAGGTATGTGGTATGACCTCATTTTTTAAGGGGGAAGAAAGTTATTTGAAGCTTGAGTAAACGTCTTAGGAAATTCCAGTCCGTAGGCTTTTTGTTTGTTTGATGTTTTCGCCTCTCTCTTCGGTAGTTTGATCTTGAGGTTAATATTAAAAGGATGTTATAAAGACTTCTACAAAGATCTCAAAGATGAGAAAAGGAGGGATGCTTTCTGGGTCAGGCTGAGTTTGTTTTGAAAACAGAGCCCGTGTAAAGTTTGGTGATGGGATAATGAAACAGAGAGAAGCAAGGGGTTAACAGTGTGGAAGAGGGTTTGGGGGCTTGGTGATGGGGCGATGGAAATAAGAATGGCTCCACTTGAAGCGGGAGGAGGGAGGTTGCTAGGCAACTTCCCAGGGCAGAGGAGAGAAATCTTGAGGGAGGAGAGGCTTTCAAAAGTGCAGTTTGTGCTGTGGGTGGCTATCTGTGGCCGGAACAAACAGACCCGAGAGGTGGGTCACACCTAGTTGGCAGCCGGCTGTTCATCCCGGGCTGCTTCCTGCATAATAAACACTCAGGAAGAGTCAAGGGCACAGAGCCCCAGGAGAAGTATGGCAAACAGTCTGATTGGCTGCCAGGTACAAAATACAAATGAAAGCCATTTATTCTAGAATTTGTGCCACGGAAGAGATGATGACATGGCCAAGGGGACCAAGATCTGTGGTTTAAACATGTATTCACTGAGGGCCAACTGGGTACCTGGCACTGTGTTCCCCCGCTGGGAGGAAACAGAGGTAAAGTAGACACGATCCTTGTCCACAGGCAGCTCCTATCTCATGGAACAGAGAGGCCTGAAGACATGTGCATTGTTAACCAGCTGGAGTCATATAAAACAAAGCTGAATAATTAAGCGCCAGGGTTCAAGATCCCAGTCTACATCACACTAGCTGTGTGACCTTAATCTCTCAATTATAAAACACAAATGATAAGAGTACCTATGTCACAGGGTTGCTATGAGAACTGAATGCATTGACAGTTGTTAAGTGCTGAGGATACCGTCTCACGAACAGTAGGGTTTATTAAGTTGGCTCTGAACAGAGATAAGGAACCAGGGCTATTAGTGCAGTATTGAATGTGGCGCCAACCCCTTTCCATATACACATTTAAAAAACATTAATGTTTTTTTATTTTTTTTATTTTTTATTGTTTTGTCAATATATGAAGTTTATTGTCAAATTGGTTTCCATATAACACCCAGTGCTCATCCCAAAAGGTGCCCTCCTCAATGCCCATCACCCACCCTCCCCTTCCTCCCACCCCCATCAACCCTCAGTTTGTTCTCAGTTTTCAAGAGTCTCTTATGCTTTGGCTCTCTTCCACTCTAACCTCTTTTTTTTTTTCTTCCCCTCCCCCATGGAACATTAATGTTTTTTTAATTTATTTTTGAGAGAGCACAAGTGAGGGAGGGGCGGAGAGAAAAGAGGACGGAGGATTTGAGGCAGGCTCTGTGCTGAGAGCGGCAAGCCTGATGTGGGGCTCCAACTCATGGACCCCAAGATCATGACCCGAGCCGAAGTCAGACACTCAACCAACTGAGCCCCCCGGGGGGCCCTCACACATGCATTTTTATAAACAGGGTGCCCAGCTGGGGTACCTCTGCGATGCTGGGACCCAGCTGCCTCTCAACTGTTCTATCAAGTGGTTCTTTGATTATCCTTCTGAGTGCTGCACGTCACTGTAAGACACCTTCTCTGGAGGAAGGAAGTCGTGTCTGTGAAAACCAGATACGCAGCATAGGTAGATCTGAGTCTGAAGAGTCAGCCATTGGTGCACTCAGTCCTCCCTCTTGGCACTTGAACAGGGGAGGGGCAGAGAGAGAGGGAGACACAGAATCGGAAA
>NW_024412376.1:37691523-37758601 GCF_014898765.1 Herpailurus yagouaroundi
GAACTCCCGGACCGCGAGATCGTGACTTGGCTGAAGTCGGACACTTAACTGACTGCGCCACCCAGGCGCCCCCTTCTTTGCTTTAGAGTACAGGCCAGTCATGGTGCATTTCCTTCGCCATTAATAGCTCATCTGTCTGCACAGGGTCCATTTCCTTTCCTTCTCCATCTACCAAACCCCTAGTTGTCCCACCTAGCAAGGCTGCCTCCAGCTCTCCCTAGAGATTCGCTCCTATGTCCCAAAATGCACACATTGGAATATTTGCATTTCCTCCCTTCCTGCCAGGTAAGCATGTTGTCTGTGGAACAAAAGTATACTTAGACCACATATCAGTACATGATATTCCTTATTGTCCCAGCCATGTCCCTGCAAGCGCTCCCATGACACTTGGCTGGCAGGACCCAGAGCCAGCCAACTGCCACGGATAGAGACGAGCCAGAATGTCAGCTGTACAACAGATAGGGTATTTATGGCACACTTAGCAAAAGAAAGAGAGAGAGGGAAAATGTCAGAAAAGAGGCAGAGGGAAAGTCCTGAAAACTCACATCTTCTGCCCACCAAGCTGCCTCACACCCACCCTCTATTCTGTCCCATAGCCACGAGGGGCCGTTACTCCGGTGTCCCAGTTGCCCAGGGCCACTCTGACTAATAGCACTCACTCCAACCTCAGGATTTACCAGGAAAGAGAAAATTATCAGACTACAGAAAGTCTCAGCGTTCGGCCCAACAGGAACTGTTTTGGTCAATCCAGATAAAGGCTGAGATTCAGAGTTCTCTCACTTGATTTCAAGCTCGGGGGCATTCAACTGGGGATGTGTAGAAATCTCTCTATTAATGCCTTACTCCTGTGGTAAACCATAATTTTCGTGTTTAAGTAACAGGGCCTCTTCGGGAAGATAGTAAAATGCTACAGTCCCTCCCTGTGCACAGACTCTGTTTGGGCCGTATGTGGTCTGCTGACTATCTCCATCCTCGCCCATATGTTAAGCTGGCCTGAGGCCCACTTACAAGTTTGTTCGACCCTTGACCTCAGGCACACATCCAAGGCCACATGGGCTTAGATGGCCGGTCTGAGTAATGCCGGAGGTACCATCTGTCCTGCAGGAAGACCGTCTTCTGTGTCAGTCCTAAAGCATTGGCTCCATATTTTAATCACAGCTGGGAACTGCTATTTGCCAAAATGAAAGATACCTGAACGGTAAGGCCAAGAAGACACATGATTCCGGGGGCAACTTTAAATATTAGCAAGAAGTTTCCAGCCGCAGGAGGATTTCCTGGACAAAAATACGATAATAACCAAAGAGTAATAAATAAAATTAGAACGCTGCCCAAGAATAAGGAATTGCCAGACGCTTAGAAAAACCCAGAAACTTTTCTGTACCTTGGGGAATAACTCAGCAAAGTGTTTTCTCAAAAATCACAACTACTCGGAAAGTCTTTTAAAGTCTTCTTCATGGATCATTTGCATTGAGGGCAATGTGTCCCATCTTTCCTTATCTCAGAATATGCCCTGGTTTCTCCCAGGGAAATCTGAAACTCCAGTATTTCAAGCAATATCTAGAAGTCGTGGAAGGGAAGTGACTACCACTGCTTACTTAATCCCTGGAATGAGAGAATTGAAAGATGTTTCTCTGCTCCAAAGACCTATGGGCAGTATTAGAAGTAATTGCTGGAAAAGCCATTTTTTTCTTCTTCAACGTTTTTTTGTTTTTTTGTTTTTTTTTTGGGGGGGGGGACAGAGAGACAGAGCATGAACGGGGGAGGGGCAGAGAGAGAGGGAGACACAGAGTCGGAAACAGGCTCCAGGCTCTGAGCCATCAGCCCAGAGCCCGACGCGGGGATCGAACTCACGGACCGCGAGATCGTGACCTGGCTGAAGTCGGACGCTTAACCGACTGTGCCACCCAGGCGCCCCAAGGAAAAGCCATTTTTAAAACAATCCCTAACTTGTATATATGAAATGAGTTTATTGAACATGACTGGCCACAAGCAGAAAGTAACTTGGTTCCTCCCTACAAGTGCCCCCTTAGAGCCCACTGTGCCCTTGCTCCTCCCCCACCCTGAGTAACACCCTGGGAGGTTTTATAGCCTTCCCAGTCCCTCTCAGACACTAACCGTTCCGGGCCAGACCAATGCAATCTTTCACCCATATTTTCATTTTTAACTTGTGTGTATTTTTCCCTTGTGTGTTTATTTTTCCCTCCACTTGGGCCTGCCTTAGGTAGGGAATTTACTGGGGGAAAGCAGGAAGAAGAAGAGCCTTGAACATCTCAGTCAGGAGGGAGGAAGCCTTCTCTCTCCTTACCTTCCTTTCCAACTCATTGTGTCTGGTTCAAGACCCTCAGACTTGAGCTCAGAGTAAGAAGGATTAGAGGAAAGAGTTTGAAAGACCTGCAGAGATGCAATCCAGTGTGGGTTCTCGCCGAGAATAGACCTACTATAGCGTAATGAAGGTATAAAAGCACAAAGATGGTACCTCATTTGCCCAAATTAGAAAATGGATTTGAATCTGGGTAATCCAACTCTGGGGTCCAATGGCAAAAGGAGAAGCTGTTCCTTTTGACTTGAGTGATGCCCCCATGTTGCCCCTTATAACCTTCCCAGACATCTGACAGCCCCCCACTTTCACACCACACATCGTCCGCTAGGATTTCCTTGCCATGCCCAGTGGTCCTCCCTGCCAGGGTCCCTTTTGAGATGACTGTCTGTTGGATTTCTTCTTCAGTGCAGTCAAGACTGGTGCTCAGGTAACCACAGTTCGGAGCATTCAGCTGTTTGTCAAGCAGTCTTTCTTCTTACTCTGTGGCTGGCCGGCTGCTCAGCCAGTCTCTAGCCTTTAGATTTTCAGACATGCATGAGGAACCAGACCCTGGAGCCCCCAGATGTCCAGGGACACATGTCAACCCCCCTGAAAGTTTCTCTTGGCTCACATAGCTTCGTGTGAGGGGAAACTCCCCGCATCCTGGCAATCCTCTCCAGAGAAACTCCCTCTCTCTGATTTTTTCCTCTTCTTACATACCCCAAAGTGGGCTGTGAGCTAAGAGTCACAAAATCTACTTCACAAGCTCTTAGCATTTCTTCTCTGGTGGCCTGACATCTACTGTTCTTAGCCTTGTGGGGCTTCAGCCCAAACTGAAAACACAGAAAGAACATGAAAAGCCACGTTTAACATCCTGTAATACACGCCAGGTAATACTCTGTAACGCATAACTCCATTCTTCAGGTTCTTCTTTCTCCACATTAATTAACGTAATTAATAATAATTAATGCAATTAAGTGATTAATGGAAGGAAGGATGGAGGGAGAGACAAAAAAGGACAGAAAGAAGGAAAAAGAGAAAATGAAAGAAAGAGGAAAAAAAGAGATAAAGGAGAGAGAGAGAGAGAAAAGGACCAGACTGAGCATTGACCCAATCGATGTAACTAATTTGTGATACCAAGACCTCTTTGTGTATAATACATAATAGTTTGTGAGGTTCTTTGTAGACTCTTTTAACAATTTTTTAAGAAAGATGTTGTTACCATTTTACAGATAAGGAAATGAAGAGGAACCTCAGGGTATGTCTAACTTTCAGAAGTGCTCACAAATGGAGGAGAAAGCCCTTCAGCAGATTGTTATTATTCTGCAATTAACAGACATTTGAAGCCGTGTCTACACTTGGTGCCTAGGCTCCTGCGCACCCCTGGTTCTTCCTCTCTCTCTGGCCATGCCTCTTAATCTTGCTGATTTTCCCTCATCTTCCCAACCTCTAAACACCTCTAAGCTTAGGCCTTAGACCCCTCTGCTGTCCTACCTCCACTCACCCTCTGGTTAATCTCATCTGGAGTGGTGGGTTTTTGTGTGATCTAACCACTGGTGGCTCCCAAAGTTACTTCCCTAGTCTGAACCTCTCCACTTTCCAGCTGCCTACTTGCTCTCTCAAGCATTAGATGTCCAAAGCTGGACTGCTGTCATTCTGCCCTGAACTTACTTCTTTTTACAGTCTTCCTCAATGTGGTTACTGACAAGTCCATTCTTGTACTTGGCTCAGAAGACACCTTAAAGGCGTGTCTGACTCCTTTCTTTCTCTCATGTCCTGTATCTCCAATCCATTAGAAAGTCCTTCAAAGTGTATCCAGAATCCAACTACCTCTTACCACCTCACTACTACATCTTGGCCCAAGTCACCCCCAGCCCACCCGGGCACCACAGTAACCCCCTGATGGGTCATCCTGCTTCTGCCCTGGCCTCTTGAGTTTACTATCCATATAGCAGCCCAGAGTCTGATCCTTTTCTTAAATTTTTTACTTGTGTAGAGTTGACACACAGCGTTACGTTGGTTTCAGGTGTACAACATAGTGATTCAGCTTCTCTCTCTATCATGCTGTGCTCACTTCAAGTCACCATACAATGCTATTACAGTATCATTGACTGTATTCCCTCTACAATGCCTTTTATTCCTGTGAGTTATTAGTTCCCTAATTGGAAGCCTAAGTCTCCCTTTCCCCCTTCACCCATTTTTCCCAACACCCCATCCACCTCCCCTCTGGAAACCATCAGTTTGTTCTCTGCATTTATAGTTCTGGTTCTGCTTTCTGCTCGTTTATTCATTTGTTCTTTTAGATTCCACTTATGAGCGAGATCATGTGCTATTTATCTTACTTCACTTAGCAAAACACCCTCTGGGTCCATCCATGTGGTCTCAAATGGTATCATCTCATCCTTTTTAAATACTGGATAATATTCTTTTATATATATATCTACTACATCTTCCTTACCCATTTATTTATCTGTGAATATACTTAGGTTACGTCCACATCTTGGCTGTTGTAAATAATGCTGCAAGAAGCATAGGGGTGCATATTATCTTTTCAAATTAGTGTTTTCATTTTCTTTGGGCAAATACCCAGTAATGGGATTATTGGATGGTATAATATTTCTATTTCCAATTTTTTGAGCAACGTCTACACTGTTTTCCACAGCGGCTGCACCAGTTTGCATTCCCACCAGCAGTGTATGAGTAGTCCCTTTTCTCCACATCCTCGCCAACACTTGTCATCTCTTGTCTTTTTTATTTTAGCCATTCTTTTTTTTAAGTTTATTTATTTATTTTGAGAGAGACAGAGAGAGTGTGAGGGAGGGAGGGGGGCAGAAAGAGGGAGAATCTCGAGCAAGCCCCGTGCTGCCATCAGCGCAGAGCCCGACAAGTATCTTGAACTCACAAAACTGTGAGCTCATGACCTGAGCCGAAACTAAGAGTTAAACGTTCAACCGACCGATCCACCCAGGTGCCCCTTTATTGTATCCATTCTGACAGGTGTAAGGTGATATCTCATTGTCACAACCATAATGCAAATCAGAATCTGGTGTTTTTGAAACGCGAGTCAGATCATGCCAGAAATCTGCAGAAACCTCCCCCTGCCTAATGGTTTTTCCTCATACTTGGAGTAAAACCCAAATCCTTCGGTGACCTATAGCCCCATGTGCTGACTAGGAGCTTCCTCATCAACCCCCTCTTCTACCATGTGCTTCCCTTCTCATGCTACAGCTGCTCCGGCCTCCCCTATCCCTTGAACATGGCGCATATGCCCCAATCTGACCACTGTGCATGCATTCCCTCTATCAGAAATGCTCTCATCCCACATAATCACATAGCGTCAGGCCTTTACTTAAAAGTCACCTTCTTGATGGACTACCTCTGCCACTCAATCTGTATCAGCCATCAGTATACCACATCTCAGATCCTCTCGGTCTCTCCTGTTTCCAGGGCTCTTGGCCGCCAGTTTTGTCCTGGTTGCCACTGTAGCACCCGACCCAATGGGGGCTCCCACCAACGTCACGCAATCCAGCACCACCTCCCCTCATGCCCACACCATATGCCTCTTGCCTCACACTTCAGGGCTCCCCTACCTGTGCAAGGTAGCAGATGTCACAGGACCTGCTTGCTGCCCGCATCATATGCAACCCAGAATTGCAGAAGATAATGCCCCAACGAGATAAAGGATCACACATCAAAGTCTTCTCCCTTCCTCACTTCAGACAGAATCGCATGGTTCTTATGGCCTCTTGGAAGTCAGTCCTGTGGGACGTAGAGATCAGTTGCACTTGACTCCAAGCAGTGACTACCGTGGAATGCATCCTTGCATTGACTCTCCCCCCTCTCCTGCCTATCAGTCCTGTCCCTTGCTCTTGCTTCCCCAGAATTTTCTCACCAATAAAGCACATAAGCCTTAGTTATAAGTGCTCTGTTCTGTGAAGTACACTTTCTAAATTTGTGAGCTCCTTGCCAACACACACACACACACACACACACACACACACATACCTCTTCCTATCTCCTAGACTTTATTTTTCATCTCAGCACTTACCATAATATACTATACCATATATATTTACTAATTTATTTCATTTACTGTTTGTCTCCTTGTCAAAATATAATCTTCATGATTTTTTTCTATGTTGTTTGCTGTTGCATCCCTAGCATCTAAAATGCAGTAGTTGCTCAATAAATATTTGTGGAATGAATAACTGAATATGAAAAGGAGCTCAATCTGAAAAACAACAGCAACACAAAACCAATGTATACATACCACTGACAGGGCGGAAGTAATTGCCTAAATGCAGAACAGAACTGGAGACCATGCTGTGCAGAGGGCCTCATGGGAAAGATGTGGACATCAATGACAGGCTAATTATTGCATATCCCAGTGGGGGAGACCATCTGGGGGTCCTACAATGAAGTGACACTACAATCATTTATGGTTTATGTTTACGAAACTGAATAAAACTAGCTTCAAGCATCTTGAAAGAAACCTATTTTGCTTTCATCTCTATTGATAGTTTCAAAATTTCTAATGTAGATCCAATTTGTATTGTTTTACATTTGGGAGTAAAATATACTGTGACTTCAGATAACATCTCTGCTGCTTAAAAACCAAATCCTAGTAGTTCTGTGATGTTCCACTTGCATTTTACCCAGAAAATCACCTTTCATGAGAAGAAAATGCTAAAACGTATCAAATGTTCCGCAGATTCAAGGCAGATATAAATAAATTTCGAATGGGAGAATTCACTTCACACGTCGCCCATGTGGGATCAGGAGTTATCCTGCCTTTCACATCCCCTGCCAAGGCAAACAGAGGTGCCTTTCTGATCGGTTTGGAAATCAGCCATGTCAAGAGGCTTTTATAGCAGTCAAGCAATATTTATTTGAAATACAGACTGCCTATGAAATATCTAAAATTACTTATCTACTGGAAACAAGATCAATACAGAACAAAAGTACATTGTTAGTGACTCTGAATCTACAGAACACTTTATCTTGAGTACAATATACTGCACCAGGAAAGTTTCTAATGAGGGAATTAGTGCACTTCTAAAGAGAAGAAAACCTGTCACGGCTAGGGTTTCAAATTGCTATGGCAGAAAAATCTACAGACACAGTATATCCAGATTTCAGGAAGACGTTTGACTAAGTCAGTCATGATACCCTCTCATTCACAACAAGGAGAAATGAAGATCTTCTTCATCTAGCTGGTGTGAGGGTCGCAGGGAGAAAAAAATTATTATTATTAGTTTATATAATTCAATTCTTGGTGGAGAATTGCTGTTCTGTAAGTGGTAGTTATTATTAGTAATTTTATATATTAGCCCCCGAAATTGAAGTACTAACTGAAGACCTATCATGTATAATTTGAGTTAAATGCATCCGGTACCACCTGGAGGGCAGAACTGGGTTTGTCACATCCCAGCTGAAGGGCTAAGTCAGAGTGTAAGATTGGGGTAAGTCTAAATCTGGGACCCTTGCACATTGGTAGGTGACATTAGTATCAGGAACATGACTGGCCTGGGACAAGACCAGGTAAGAGCTTTTGGTCAGAAAACAGTCAAGCAGAGAGCAGATCAGTGGTTGCCTGGAGATGGGAGGTGGAAGGGAGGGACAGCTAAGGAGCACAGGGAAACTTTTGGGAGTTATCTTGATTGTGGTGACAGTTTCATGGATGTAAATGTACATCAAAACTCATGTTTGTGTGTGTCACTTACACCTCAGTAAAGATGGAAAGCAGAGAATAAGAAGGGGGAGAAAAGGGAAGGAGAAAAGAAGTTAATGGTCACTCCAGCATGAGATGGAAGTTAATAGAGCTGAAAGCAATGCAAACGTGCAGACATGACCCCAGTGTTCTGATGTCAGGTCACGACTGAGGGAGACGTTACTGGGTGAGCAAGATGACTGTGTCTCTGACACCTGGTACGGCTTGATGCTTTTTCCTTGCAGATTTCTTCATGCCCCCTGGCACTTAAAAGGCACTTTAATCAGATCCAGGAAATGGAACTTACTGAGTACCATATTCAAGTACAGTATCAGAAATGGTTGTCTTGGGAGATGGTGAGTGCCAATCACTGGCAGGGTTGAAACGAATGTTGGGCAGTCACCTGCCAGATACACCAAATCATGCTGCCTAATCACCTAGGAAGCTGGAGAAAATACTGCCCCTCCCCCCACCACGCCGCCAACTCCTATCCCTGCCAAGTATCCAGGGGGTGGAAACTGGACACCTTTTTTTTTTTTTCTTTAACTGCCCAGGAAATGTTGAAGCAGCCTATGTTTGGGATCTGCTGCTGTAGACTTGGACTCAATTATCACTATCGTTCTTTTTAAGTTTTTATGATCCAGTGAGTGCCCAGAAAAAAAACCCAGGAAAAATTATTTCTAAGTGTGGGAACCCCCAGGTCCTGATTCCAACAGCAACAAACATGTGTAAATAGCTTAGCCTATCGAAACCATATTCATCCCTGAAGACTTGGTGAATGTGTTCACTCCTCCTGCCCTCTTCCTAAGGCCCCTGTAGCCTCTTCTGTCTCCTCTGAACTATCCATAGCACCAGAAATCTCAGCTTTTGTTTTAAAGGAAGAGGAGAAGCAGAAGTCACTTCTCTTGTGTTGTCTTGTATTGTCTATTAGGGGATTCAATAGACCCAATTAATAATGTCCTGCATGCACAGCAAGTTACAAAGTAGTTGAGAAATCAAACAAAGCAAAGAGTCGTATGGAGACCACTGCAGCATCTTCAATACTGAGAAATCTGCTATTAGACCAGCAGAATTCACAGCATAGTCCCATCACAGGCAGTGCTGGGACAGGTTTTTCTCTATAAGGCAGAGCCTGCCTTTCACAATTTGTGTCACAGAGAAGTAGAGCAAAGCAAGTGCCTCCTGTGAGCAGCCTAGCTCCCAAGGAGAAGGGGAAGTGAAGGAGTTTGGCTCTGTGTACCCAGTTTCTCCTTCATAATTTTCCAATTAGAATACGTTCTTCCTCTTCTTTTGAGAGGGTTAGGTAGGGAGAAGCCAGCAGGGTTACGTGACGGACTTTCTCCGTGTGAGATGAGCCCCCCAGAGTGGGAAGGAAGCCTTCCTGCCTTCCCCAACACTTTCTTTTTCCTCTCTTGTATATGTCTTGTCTTCTCAATGGACTTGTAAACCAAGCAAACACAGGGATTATGCATTATCTTCTTTAGATGCTTTCTCCAAAATGCCAGGAGCTGTGCTGGGCATATTGTGGATATTCAGGACAAAGAACACAGGAACAATTAACAGAGACAGGGAAGAGAAGGGAAAATTTATGATGGTGATTCATAAGTGTACCTTAGAGATGAGTGAAGCATGAGTGGTTAAGGGCTTCTAACTCAAAAGGCAGATGGCCTGAGTTCAAGTTCTGCTTCCACCCTTAACTAGTTTCACTGGAAGCGTTGCCTAAATTCTTTCATCTATACCCACCATACAAAGTTATTGTGAGCATTGAATAGATTTTGGCCTCTCAATAGGTTAGAACAGGGTTGGTAAATTATGGCCTATATTCAATCGACCTAATGCCTGTTTTGTAAATAAAGCTTTATTGGAAGCCAGCCACACCCATTCATTTATATACTGCCTTCAGCTGCTTTTACACTACAATGGCAGAGTTTAGCTGAAACAGATCTTACGACCCATAAAGCCTGAAATATTTACTATCCTTTATAGAAAACGTTTGCTGACCAATCCTGGCTTAGAATACAAGAGCTCCATTCTTTATCCCTAAGAAGTAGAAGACTCAGTACCTGTGTCACCTTCTCTTTAGGGTAGTCATCACTTTTTACAGTTAGACTTCAGTACTTCCTCCCTTTTGTCATTCCATAGCACCCAACCTACTTTTATAACATTTTCTACAGAGGATTGTCTCACTGGTCTTGGCTTCCTCCATTGAACACTGAGATTCTCCAGACTGGGGCTGTGTCTTATTCACCGCTCTAGCCTAGTGCTTTGGAAAGAATTGATCCCCAGGAAATGCTTGCTCAACCAGAAATAGATACACACAATAGAAACTCTCAGAAATAAATGGCTGTAAACCTACTGAGTGACAAAGGCTAGAGTCCTGAGCAATTCTCTCTGGACTTTGACCCCACTGCCATGACTGTGGCAGAGTTTCAGGTCCTCACCTTTGCCTCCTTATCTTTCTTCTCTTATTTCCCAATGTCTGGCTGAGGTGGTGCTGGAACAGTGGCAGCTCTGCCCCCATTGATCAGCTTACAATCTGCAACTGACATCCCTTTTCATTCCTTGTGAGGTCATCAGCCTTCCCTCCAACCCTCAGAAGTCCATGCCAAGACATGGCAGCCAAGAGGGCATCATCAGTCTTTGCACTGATGTTCCCTGCGGGAGCTGAAGAATGTTCCCACCCTTGCATTCCACAGCAGGTGTGCGGGGGCATTCTTATCATGCTTCTTGTAGAGCTGCATCTGCTCCCAGTTTTCAGAGCTTCTGATCATTTTCATGACAAAATGTTAGGCTATATTTATCCATCACATCACCAAAGCTGGCCTTGAAATTTCTGACCAGAAAACATTTGAGCTGTACTGTTAACGAGCTCAGTGACCTTGGCACCTCCCTGATCCTTGACTTCTTCCTCTGTAAAAGGAGGGGAGATGATCACTAGCCCCCCCACCCCGACTCTAACATTGAGTGCCTCTGTAAGGTCACATGAACCTTCAGTGCTAGAAATTCCATTAAACTGGATTAGCAGCTGGTTGAGGCACTGACCTGTTTGAGGGGTAGGTGGTAGGTAGCTGGACGCCACCACCTGTGAAGTCCCCCGCCTGTAGGATGCTGACCTCTTGTCCTCCCACCGACAAGATCTTGCCCAAATTCTCGGCTCTAAGGTGAAATTTCTCAAAAAGCTTTGAGTAGCCTGAGCTTTCCCAAGGCTCCTTGGGGTTCAAAGGTGAAGTCAATGTTTGCCTCCAAGTAAGAATTCATTAGCTACTATTGCCAATCAGAGCTGTTTTCTCTGAACAGAAACGGACTCCCTGGAACTCCACAGGTCACCAGGTCAACAGCTTAACATACAGACTCTGCAAATGTTGGTGGTCTGGTCCACCAGAACTGGCAGGTAACACATAAGCTTCCTTGTCTAGCTCAGTGGTCTGGCTGTCCATCGGGGACCAGCTAAAAAGTGCCTGCCATGTCTTGCCACTTAGACTGGCCCCATCAGACATCAGATTGCAAATCTAAGATGGAGCTGGAAACTGGGAGGGTATCTCTCCTGGACATTCTGGCACACTCTGTCTCCAGTATGACTTAAAGAGCTTTTTTTTATTTTTTATTTTTTCTTATGCCATTTTTATTCCCATAGGGATCAGTAAGTAGAAATGTATTTGTAAAGTAATGGGTAAAAATGATTACTAGGTTTTTTAAATGCTCTTTCTGATGTTCCAATTCACTCAATGTGACAGTGAGACCGACAGCCACATTTATTCGTGATCCAAAGAAATCTTCTTTGCTTAATACTGCATTAAGCACTGTTTGAAAAGTAACATCCCTGTATGGCTTTCCCCATAGTGTTCAGGGCCTTTGCCACCCTGCCTCCACAGGAGCTGACAATGTTTTAGCAAAGTCGGCTCTTGATTATGGAATTCTATTTTGAGCAGAGAAACATCTCAGGATGTGCACAGGAGTCTGCCTTCCCCAGATAAATAGGCCTGAAGGAATGTCCTAGGAAGATGACGCTGGCCCAGAGTTTACTGCTGCAGCACACGTTGCTGGAACAGACTTTATTTTAACTGGGGAAAGGCCACCAAATGAGCTATTTTTAATTAAACCCCCTGAACCTTACTTATTAAGACTTTTGCATACACTGACAGTGGAATTTTTCCTGCATGGTCCTTTAGGGAGCTACCTCGATGACTTTGGCAGAGAAATGACATATAAATAACATTTAGGGTTATTATTACTGGGCCAGGTTCTCATCCTGGGTAACTCTCTGGGAATTCTAATGCTTAGACTTGCTTGTTCAAAATACTATATGTTTCACCTTCCCCCAAGAGCATAGGGGATGAGGTGGTGTGGGGGTCGGAAAAGGGCATCATTTGGAAGATCCATTAATTGAAGTCCATTTGAAAGTCATTCTGTACATCATTTTGAAAGTTCCCAATTTCAGGTAATTCATTCACTCCCCAAGTCTCTAGGGATGTAAGTAGCAGGCAGGTTTTATGCCCGTCTCAGGAATGGAAAACAGATTGAATTGTCCCAGTGGGAGATGAGGTTCTAAAACAAGTGACGCTGACGTGCCACAGGATAAGAAACCAGGACCCTTCACAGGGAGGCTGTGTCTATAGTCAGATGGGACACCTTCAGGGGCAGAAGAGAGAGAGAGAGTAGACTATTACCAAAATCTAATGGAAGAGTTTTTACTTAGAAATGTGGGTACTACATCCTAGGCTATCATCGATTCACTCAAATATTTGAGTCTGTACTGTGTGCCAGGAACTGTGCTCTGTTCCTGGGGAAAGGAAGAGGACAGGCAAGTCCCTACTCTCTAGGGTGTGGTACGGGGGAAGAGAAAGGATAAATAAGCAAAAAAGCAAGCAAGCAAAGTGTAAGATAAATTCAGAGAGGTTAAAAAAAAAAAAAGATACATTCAAGAAAAGAGTTGGGGCTCCTGGGTGGCTCAGTTGATTAAACACCCAACTCTTGCTTTCAGCTCAAGTTATGATCTCAAAGTTCGTGGGATTGAGCCCCAAGTCGGGCTCTGCACTGACAGAACAGAGCCTGCTTAAGATTCTCTCTCTCTCTGTCTCTCTCTGCCCCTCCCCGTCTCGGTTTCTCCGAGAGGAGAAAAAAGAAAAGAAAAGAAAGCAGAGATCCATGATGAAAAGTGACCAGAACGTAGGCCAATAGCAGTCTATACAATTCAGATGGAGTGAGTACAAAAGGCTTCTGGAAGGAGATAACATTTGAGCTAAGACTTAAATAATGAGAAGCAGGCAGACCTGGGGAGATTTGCCTTTAGAGCTTTCTAGACAGTAGAAACAACCAGGCGCAAATTCCTCTGGGCAAGAACATGCTTGTTACATTCCAGGAGCATAAAGAAGAAATGTCCTGGTACAGCCAAGTGAACAAGGGGCAGAGTGACAGGAGGGGTAGAGAGGTGCCGGATTGCCTCTGGCCATGGTAAAAGATTTGGATTTCATTTGAGTACAGGCAGCAATTACAGGTACAGAAGAGACTACTGGTGGGGCGCCTGCGTGGCTCAGTTGGTTAAGTGTCCGCCTTTTGATTTCGGCTCAGGTCATGATCTCCTGGTTTGTGAAATCAGCCCTGTATCGAGCTCCATGCTCATAGTACAGAGCCTGCCTAGGATTCTCTCTCTCCCTCTCTCTGGCCCGCCCCCCCCCCCGGTCTAAATAAATAAATAAATAAATAAATAAATAAACACTTAAAGTTATTTTTAAAAAGAAGAGACTACTGGTTGTCCTTCATATCCATTCACCCCTTCCTTTTAGTCCTAAAAACCTTGAGTTTTTATCAGCAAATGCCCACCCAGTTGGAAGGACATCTTCCAGCTGTCTTTGCATAAATAAGTCACCGTGTAATTAAGTTCTTGTCAATGAGATGTGAGCAAAAGTGGTATGTGCAACTTTCTGGCCTTGCTCTTAAAAGGATGGGGCATGTATTCTCTCCTTTCCCCCCATCTCAGTGACTAGAACACAGATGGGGCTGGTCAGCCAGCTTTGACTTTGGAGCATGAGAGTAACACCCAACACTATGGCGAACAACAAGAGAGAAGGACTCTGGGTCCCTACGTGACTATATGCAGCTAGGCCACTCACCTGCCGTGAACCAGCTTCTTTCCTTTGTTTGAGCTATTGTATTTTGAGTTTCTATTACATCAGCTTAGCTTGCATGCTGATACAGAATGTTTCAGAGAGAAAGAACATGATCTGATTTATATTTCAAAGAGATCAATCTAACTGCTATGTGGACAAAGTATTGGAAGGGGGGGAAGAAGGGTGGATTCAGTGAGACTAAAGGCCAGCCAAGAGGCCATCACAGCAATCCAAACAAAAGATACAGAAAGTACAGATTATGGTAGCCACTCCACACACTGACAGAAGTGAATACATTTGGGATCAATTTGCAAAGTGGAACCAAAAAGATTTAGGGATGGATTGGTTGGTTGGGAGGAAGGTTAAGAAAAGAACGATCAAGGTAACTCCTGGTTTAGAGTCCTTTAGCCATTTTCCCATTTAGATGAGATAGACATAGACAATAGAAGGTGGAAGGACTTGGAGCATCTCTGCCATAGGAGCTACCCCTGAGATCGCCAACTTAGAAATGATCCATACTACAATTGTCAGCCTAATAAACTTCTGTGTAGACACGGGCATCATGCCCCACATGTCAGTTAAAAATACTTAAGATTGGGGCAGCTGGCTGGCTCAGGCAGTAAAGCATGTGACCCTTGATCTCAGGTCACATTTTGGTATAGGAATTACTTAAAAATAAAATCTTTAAAACAAATTTTTTTTAAATTCTTAAGATTAGGGCGACTGGGTGGCTCAGTCAGTTGAGCATCTGACTTCTGATTTCAGCTCAGGTCATGATCTCACAATTTGTAGGACTGAGCCTCCTGTCAGGCTCTGAGCTGGGCATAGAACCCTGCTTGAGATTCTCTCTCTTGCTCTGCCCCTCTCCCCCACTCATGTGCTATAAACAAACAAACAAACAAACAAACAAACAAACAAAATAGTTAAGATTATTTTGATTGCATGCAACAAAAGCCAACTCTGACTAGTTTAAAACATCAAAATAAGTTTTGGAAAAATTATGCTATGGCTCACAGAAACCAAGTGTAGTCCTTTTATTTTTTATTTATTTTTTTCAATATATGAAATTTATTGTCAAATTGGTTTCCATACAACACCCAGTGCTCATCCCAAAAGGTGCCCTCCTCAATACTCATCACCCACCCTCCCCTCGCTCCCACCCCCCATCAACCCGCAGTTCTCAGTTTTTAAGAGTCTCTTATGCTTTGGCTCTCTCCCACTCTAACCTCTTTTTTTTTTTTTTTCTTCCCCTCCCCCCATGGGTTTCTGTTAAGTTTCTCAGGATCCACCTAAGAGTGAAAACATATGGTATCTGTCTTTCTCTGTATGGCTTATTTCACTTAGCATCACACTCTCCAGTTCCATCCACGTTGCTACAAAGGGCCATATTTCGTTCTTTCTCATTGCCCTGTAGTACTCCATTGTGTATATAAACCACAATTTCTTTATCCATTCATCAGTTGATGGACATTTGGGCTCTTTCCATAATTTGGCTATTGTTGAGAGTGCTGCTATAAACATTGGGGTACAAGTGCCCCTATGCATCAGCACTCCTGTATCCCTTGGGTAAATTCCTAGCAGTGCTACTGCTGGGTCATAGGGTAGGTCTATTTTTAATTTTCTGAGGAACCTCCACACTGTTTTCCAGAGCCGCTGCACCAATTTGCATTCCCACCAACAGTGCAAGAGGGTTCCCGTTTCTCCACATCCTCTCAAGTGTAGTCCTTTTAAACGAACTAGAGCTACACTTGTGAGCATAGACAGCATAATGTTTAATCTTGGTGGATCACTATGTCGTACACCTGAAACTAATATAACATTGTGTGTCAACTACACTCAAAAACAAAACAAAACAAACGAACGAACAAACAAACAAACACCCCTGAGGACCCAACAGGAGCCAGAAAATGCTCTTAGCTCTATCCCCAAATAGACCACTTTTTCTGATTCCCTATATATGTGATGAAGGATGGTGTCTCCATGGCTTCTGAGTTTATATTACTTCTAGCAAATAGACTAAACCAATCTAGACACTCTAAGTCTCAATTCTAACCCGCTGGGAGTGAGAATTTAACTATTGCTGCTTGGGTCTAGGAGTCTGTCCAATCAACTCCAGTCAGGAGGACAGAACCAAATCATTTAAATATTGCTGCTTCCCCTCTTCCCTGGGGAAAGGGCAGGTGACAGAGAAAGGGGTCTATGAGAGCTGGGCAGACAGCCCCCCAAAGTGCCTTTCTAACACGGTCTGTATTGAACACAAATTATCAATTTCCTGAAGACACAGCACTGTAGGGCCCAAAAGCTCCTTCAGAAGTATCTACCTGTAATATAGAACCAAATTGAAGTCATCCTGAGCTTGGAAATATTTTTCTTATTATTAAAGACATTTTGTACAGAACACTCCACGGTTTTCCTTGAGGACCATTGGTGGGGCTCACAGTCCTCAGGACACTTACTTCTTATTCCTCACCTTTGTGCTGACCACAGTGTATGTAAAACTTTTCTTGGTTTCTTCTCCTTGAGAAGGGGGTGGGCAGTTGGTTATGGATTCCACCTCTCAGAATAAGCCTCCGGGATGGCACAGCTGGTGTCCAGCTAGACTGGCGTGGATGTTTAATGCTGCAGATGACCGGCCTGAGTGTGACCTACAACCCTAATCCAGCCCTGGGCAAATCAGAGGGCTGTGGATCTTAACATTTCTTTTCCTGGAAGCATCTGCCCTTCAAGCCATTGACCCCATCTTCCTCTTCCCCCTGCCAGTCTGAAACACTCATTCTTTATTCCTGTCCAGGGATCCCTCTCCCCACTTCTCTGAATAAAGTTGAAAATTGAGCTATAAGAGCGGCTCTTTATCTGTCAGAGAAAGATTAGCTAAGGATAGTTATGGGCCCCAGGCAAAGATAGGGATGCAATCTGCCTCTTAAAGGCTTGATTGGGAGGATTTGATTGTTATTATAAAGATGCACTTTCTTTTAAAAGTTTAGACCTAAACTTCTTTTAGTCACAAGAGGTGATGTGCTTTTTTTTCTTTCTTTTGTAACTTAAGAGGTTTTTTAGTTTTAAGGCTGAAGCTTAACAGTGCAATAAGGGCTATGGGATGCGAGTGGGACCCTGGAGGAGAGCTTTATCTCTGTCCATACACGACACTCAACGCTGGGAGCTTTGTGCCGCTTGATCATACACACAGTTCACAACCCTTCTACCACAGACAAGCCCACGGCAGGGGTCCAGGCATACTTTTTCCAAAGGGCATGACAATGAAAAAATGACCTTTAGCTATTCTTGCTCTCTTGGATTCCTTTGACGTGTTTATTATGCAACTAATGAATATGATCAAATAGACATTATGTATAAAAAGTGCTCGAAAAGTGTAATCTCATTATTTTTATGGGTTTTACATTTTCATACCAGAGTTTCTGCTTATGATGGTCATAACCAGTTATCATCATCCCTCTGTCTTTTAACAACCATCACAGGCTTCTTTTTTTTTTTCCCCTCCACATTTTTTAATTGTGGTAAAATACACATAACATAAAATTTACCAGTCTAGCCATTTTAAAGTGCACAATTCAGTGGCATTAAAGACATTCACAGTGTTCCATAAACATCACCACCATTTCCAGAACTTTTCATCATCTCAAACAGAAACTCTGTACCTATTAAACAATGACTCCCTATTTCCGCCTCCCTGCTCCTAATAACCTCTGTTGGTTTTCTGTCTGTATGAATTTGCCTGGGCTAAGTACCTCATATGCATAGAGCCCCTATTATTTTTTTAATGTTTATTTATTTATTTTGAGAGAAATAGACAGAGAGGGAGGGCATGCACACAAGCAGTGGAGGGACAGGAGAGAGAGAGAGAAAGAGAGAGAGAGAATCCTAAGCAGGCTCTGCAATGTCAGCATAGAGCTCTATGAGGGGCTCAATCTCAGGAACTGTGAGATCAGGACCTGAGCTGAAACCAAGAGTCAGACACTTAACCGACTGAGCCACCCAGGTGCCCTGAACCACTATTTTCAGTCTACTCTCCAGGCACCATGCCTCCCATTAGATCACAAAGCCAGTAAGCTGAAAAGCCAGGATTCAACTCAGGTTATCTGAATACCAGTTCCTGCTCTTAACCATTATGTTGTCCTCCCTGGACCACCAACTATCAAAGTCATATATCTGCCCACCACCTGGCAACACAGAATAGCTATCTTCCAGATACTTGCCAAGGATTAATATCAATGCCTCTGTGTTGTCCAATCTTTACACAAACCCCAAGTTGGGAGAAATGTGGTTTATGTCGGAGGTCCATGCACTTTACTGGGACGCAGTATAGTACAGAGAGTATGCATCCAGGTCCTGGAACCAGGCTGCTTGAGTTCAGCGGCTGAGTGACCTTAGCCAAGTTACTTAGCTCTCATGACTAAGTTTCTATTTCTGTAAAATGGGCATGATGATGGCGATGATGCCAATCTCCCTAAGTAAAGATAAAATAAATGAAAGCATGCAGAATGCTAAGAAGAGTACTTAGTGCCTAGAAAATGTTGTATATGTGATAGCGCTTAGGATTATCACTCACTTCAATAGCTCAATGATTTTTACACCTTTTTGGTAATAGATTCCTTGATGACAGAGAGGTATCTCTGTATCAGTTAGGATGCTTGTCAAGCTGCCTTAAACTAGAAGAAAACATCTAACAAAATAGCTGAAATCTAGAGGTGAGCAGATTCCCGGCATGATGTGATCATCAGTGAATGGTGTCATCAACAATCCACTTCTCTCTGTTGTCCTTCTGTCATCTTAGCATTGGGCTCATCCTGCGGCTGGCTCCGGGGGGTGGTTGGCTTCCGGTGATAACCAGAGCTTTGTGCTTCCTGTCCAAATGTAGAAAGAGAGCAATAAATAAACTCATCCTTGTTATATTTAGGCCACTCGGCTCACACCCCCACATGTGGGTCCCTGGCAGTTGCCAGAGGAGTGCCATGAAGAGCCCCTCTTGGGGCTGGCTGCCCATACAAAACCAATGTTCTCCAAAAGACAAAACTAATGGCAACAGCTTCAAATCTCCTTTTGCCAAAATCCAACACACAAACCTGGCAGACAAGGTCAGAAGTTTCATAGTCCCCAGATTGGGTTTGCGGTGGAAGAGATTCTGAACGTTATCCATGGGTGAAGCCAGACTTCCAAGAAGTTGTGTAGACGAAACACGTTGTTTTGACCCCTCTTAGAACCACTGTTACCAAATTGCACAGCAACATTATGCTATGGATCTCCTCATTGTTCATAATAATGTTAGGGGAATATGTGCTTCTCTGGAGCATCTCATTTGATTTTGGCTTATAGACAATGTGAAACACATATTTAACCATATTTCCCTCTCCCCTTAGGCCTCCAGTCATCTTAGGTTTGTAGTTTAATTAAAGGAAAAGATAATATTAGTTTTTCCTATACCTTGTTTTATTGCTTTTCCATCAATAGTTTCCCTTCCTCCTAACTCAATTTTTTGTATTATATGTAAATTTTTATCCATCTAATTTCTTCATAAGAGAAACAGGGCAATAAATAAATACATTAAAATAGCCCAAAATATGGAAAAAAATTTATACTTCATGTCAACCCCAGCATTATTAATAGTTAATTTCAAAATGTGAGAAATACAGCTGTTAAGGGAATAATTTAATAAGTTATGCTATATTCATTAAATTAGATATACTGCAATTACAATTATGTTTATAAATAGTTTGTGAGGGGCACCTGGGTGGCTCAGTTGATTGAGCATCCGACTCTTTGTTCCTGCTCAGGTCATGATCCCAGGGTTGTGGGATCAAGCCCCGCATTGGGCTCCATGCTGAGCATGGAGACAGCTTAAGATTGTCTCTCTCTTTCTCTCTCCTGCTCCCCCACATTCATGCACTCTCTCTCTCAATAAATAAATAAATAAATAATAGTTTGTGATAAAATTATACGATTATTTGCTTTTAATATTAGCTTTAAAAAACAGCAAGCAAAATTGAGGATGGGTATTCAGTTTCTGACAAAACAGTAAACTAGACTAATATAGCCTCTTTCTACCACAAAAAATAGAAATGTAAGATTAAGTTTTTTAATTACTTTAAATATATAACTGAGATATTAAAATGAAAGGAAGAGAGGAAAGGAGGAAAGGACAAAGGGAAATCCCAGGTGACATAAATAAAACAGGGATTGAAAGCCAGAGGTGTGAGTTCTGGAAATAGTACCATGGAAGTTCAGGAGAACATCAGATCCAGATACTTCCTCCAACAGCTAAGAGCTGGGGCTTCTACATCCATGTTGGGACAGAAGATAGAGCTCTGAGATTAGACAAGGTGGGAGTAGAACTGAAATCTCTGCATAAAACCAGAATTCGTCCTCCGTTAATGGTAAGAATAGAATCCATTGGCCCAGGAAAACAGTAAATGAAACTTGTCTCTTCCCAATCATGGGAAGCGAGGAGCCTCCAAAAGTTTCTCAAGCCTCTTACACACAGAGAAGCAATGTCAAAATGTATATTATGTATATGGTGGTAATCCTGGGCTGAAAAATTAATGAAAAATTAGTCTTAGAAAAATCACATGTAAAATCCAGCCTGTAAAGACAGTATCACAGATTGCCACACAAAACAAAAACCAGTGAAGGTGTGTATACAGTCTAAGCAATCAAAACATATTCAAGAAGTAGAAGAATTTACATCCCAACCAGAAAAAAATTAGCACAGTCGTGGAGAAATTATAAGATCAATATGTTTTAAATTATCAGATAAAGAATACAGACTAAAAGAATTAAATACTCTAATATTAAAAATCTGGCCAGCAAAAGTGAGAACCCAATAAAACTTGAGATTAGAATCAGCTAAGAAGAGAATTAGTAAGCTGAAAAACAAATATAAGGAAGTTATTTTGAATGCAGCATGAAAAAATATATGAAAACTAATACAGAAATTTTAAGAATTTAAAAAATAGAAAAGACATATCTAAAAAAGGAACAACAAACAGACTGATGTCTCATTAGCAAAAATAGATAGCAAATACAGTGCAATGACATCCTCAAAGTATTCAGGAAATATAATTGTCAACAAAGAATTACATACCTAGAGAAACTATTGCTTAGAAGGAGGACAAAACAAAGCAAACAGAGACGAAGAGAGTTTATCACTCACATGCTCTTGTTGAAAGAACTACTGAAGAAAGTTATTTAGTTAGAAATAAAGTGAACTTAGAAAATAGAAGCAGAGGGGCACCTAGATGGTTCAGTCAGTTAAGCGTCTGACTTTGGCTCAGGTCATGATCTCAGAGTTCGTGGGTTTGAGCTCCTTGTCAGGCTCTGTGCTGACAGCTCAGAGCCTGGAGCCTGCTTCGGATTCCCTGTCTCCTTCTCTTTCTGTCTCTCTCTGTCTCTCTCTGCCTTTATCTCTGGCTCTGTTTCTCTCTCTCTCTCTCTCTCTCTCTCTCTCTCTCAGAAATAAACATTAAAAAATTAAAAAAAAAAGAAAATGGGAGAACACATAAAACATTGTTGAGCTAATGATAATCTAAAGATAAATCTAAATAAGTATCATCTGTAGAAACTATAGAAAACAAAACAAAAAAATTATGCATAATGAAAATGACTAATTTTAAGGAGCTTAAAAACAAAACAAACCAAATGTTAGGTAATGACATGGATGATAGGTGACAGTCACCAGAATTAAAGCCCTCTAAATCCTTGGATTGTGCCAAGGAGAGTAGACATGTTGATTTAATGTTTGCTCTCTTAAATCAAGCACACAATCTACAAGTTCAAGTGTGACAACTAAAAGAATAGAAACAGACAATGTACTTCCAAATACATAAATATTCAAAACAAATATGAACGTTAAATTCACTCATTAAAACACAGAGATGATCAGATTGTTTTTAAATATGCTTTATCTTCCTACTGACTTTTTTCCCCATAATTATATAACCTTTATCTTTTCTTCAACAAAATTTTTTGCCTTTGTTCAGTACCTTAAGTCAACCATTCTTGATATTTTACAATGTTCCCTAACAGCCTTTAGAAATTTCATAAATATATGTTAGTTTCTTCCACAAAGGCCTTGACTTAGAAAAAAATGCCCATTTTAATATCTGAATAATATTAATATTCATTACCCTTTGATTTCTAGGCCTCTTCCAACAACATGACAGGCATTAATCCTCATGGACATGGGCACTATGTTTCAAAAGGAGGATATTTTTAATAGGTTTTTGGTAGATGCTCTTCATCAACTTAAGGAAACATAACTTGTACATTTGTAGTTGGTGAACAGTTTTTATTATAAATGATAGTAATTTTATACCTTGGAAACTTTAGAAGCTTTATAAGACACTTTGTCCTTCATCCCAAGGTGTCTTCAGCATTGTTCTACAAGAAGTCTTATCTAAGAGTGAGATTTTTAAAAAAAGGAAATCAGAGATAAATGGATTAAAAAGGAGAAAATATTGTCATTATTCACAAACAATACGGTCTTTTTGAAAAAAATAAAAAATAAAACATGTGTTATGGTTTCTAAAAGCCATTAGGGAACATTCTAAAATGTCAGGATTGGCTTACTCCAGGGAGTAAAGTTTTTTTGGATGGCTTTAATTTTCATCTCTTTATCTGTTTTACAAATTTTCTACAATAAGCAGTAGTATTTTATAATCTGGGAGAAACATACTTTTTTTTTTTGTAATAAAAGAAAGGCATTGGATCCACGCCCAAATAGCAACTACATGTTACCCCACCACTTCCTTAAGGAGGAATTCTAACTAGCCAGGGAGTTCTTGCCAGTCCAAACTGCTTTCTGCCTCATGCATTCCATCTTACTTTAATCTTCATCTGAAAATGATTTTTTCCCCATTCCTTAGTGGTATGTGCTTTAATCTTTCCTACTGTGCTTCCTATAAACTACATCCCTAAATTATGTAACGTACTTTGGTCGAAAAGAGCCAATAGTATAGTAATACCTCTCCCTAAAAATGCAGTACCTCACACTTGCACAGCCCTTGATAGACGGTGTTGCAGAGAAATAGTGAGTAGAGCCTGCTTTGAATACACAGTGCAGGCAATTGCTGGCGTAGGAAGGGATCCCCATATCTGAAATTCCACCATTAAAATCTTTAAGTTATGCATTTCCCTCCTTTGTTTGCTTTTAAAGATTTAATTCTGCTGGAGGGGACTAAGACATTAAGTGGTTCTCCTGTTTAGAATCTCCCTCGTAAATGAAAGGGACTAGAGGAGGCAGACAAAAGGAAAAATACAATTTCTCAAAATCTGGACTAGGGCCACCTGATACTGAGTTCCCATCTCTTGTTGTGGCAAGGACGGCTCTCAGGAAGATCCGAGAGAAGATTGGCTCCCCAAAGCTGACTTGTCGCATGATAAGCTCATGTTACTTTCTCCTAAGAAAGGCTTTCTCAGATTATTCTGCCAGAGTCTATTCTGTAGAAGCTATTATGTTCCAATTTTTCAGAATTTGGACAAATCCTCCCAGTCTTACATTTATGTGCTTGGCTCATAAACGTGAGTGGGAAAACTCATCAGGAAGCCTCTTTTACTGGATAGAAATTGCTAGGGTAGGGAAGTTTTCCTCATACCCCTCACCCTAGAGCAAGGGGACCACACGAAGTGCCGCCATAGGACCAGCCCAGTGTTCTCTGCTCAGCGGACACTGCTGAAAGAGTCTGATCTGTGCACAATGTGGCCCATTGATATGTTTCCAGCTCCAGCCTCTCCCTCAACCCCCTGCTGCTTGGTCCAACATGGTTACCTCCTGGACCTATTCCGGTTGTTAATTAGATTAATTAGATTAGGGATTCACATCGATAGTCATAGAGAAGACTAGGAAACCCAGAAACTGAATAAAACCTGGGCATCTTAAGTGATCTAAATTTTGTTCAGGATCCACTAGAAATTTAAAATAACTGGGGATGTCACACAGCCATTTGATCAACAATCAAGCATCTCTCCATGTGTAAGGCCCCTGCTGGGCCTTGGGAATTGAGAATGGATACAGTGTAACTTCTGCTCCAAGACCTTAGGTGTCTAGAAGGTAGAGATATGACAAATAAGGCAAATAAGCATGAAACAAAGGAGCAAATGAAAAGTATCATAGGACAGTTCCAAACCAACTTTGTGGCTGAGCTCCAGGGATAGGTAGATGGGTTGGAATCCTGGATCCAATACCTCTAAGCTGTGTGACTGGGCAATAATGTAACAGCCACATGCTATTGAGCATGTTCTATATGCCAGGCATTGTACAAAGCACTCAAATACAAAACATGTATTATCTTATGTAATCTTTATAATAACCATAATAACCAATAAAAGGTGCTGTTGCCCAATTTTTAGAATAGGAAGCTGAAGTTTAGGAGCAAGGCTGAGGTAGAATTTGGGGTACATGGTGTTAATGAAGAATCAGCACCTAAGAAGGGAAAGGGAAGGAAGCAGAATTGGCAGAGGGAAAAGTTAAACTTTGATGAAGGCTGAACAAATCCTCAACCAGGAGATCTGGAGCCTGACTACTGTCTGACAGAATGCCCCACATTGGGCTGAAATGGCCGGGTATTACACACGCATCTCACTCAGTCACTAGATGCAGACTGCCCCAGGAAAGACATAACCTCCAGTAAGGCAGCTCTCTACAGCTGAGGGAGATTCTGAGGGAACCAACAGGTAGAAGCTATTTCTTGACTGCACTCCCACAGCTGTGCAGTGAGACCTGAGTGGCATCTCTCTCTATCTGCCCCAAGTCCCTGCCCCACCAAGCTGTTAAAAGGATTAGAAATAACATATGTAAAGTGCTTGGCAGAGAGAAGTTGCTCAATACATCTTTGTTATTCAACACAGAACCTGGACAGGAGAAATGTTGTGGTAACTCCTAGAAGATATGATGCAAGGAATATGTCATCCACACTGACCGGGCTTTAACCCTGCTTGCCTACTTGCCTGTCCTTGGCCAGTTGATGCTGAGACTTGCCCCAGCTCCAAAGTGCAGCACAGTGATCGAGTGATACGCCACTCACGGGGGCAGGGGGCCCGGTGAGAGAAGGAAGGCCTGGTTTGGGATGTAATCTCAGATGGGGTTAGTTTTGTAAGCATTTAGTAGAAGTATTTTGCAGGGAGGGGGTTGGCGAGAAAGTGTCTTGGGTGGGTGGCAGGTCACTTGTTAGTCACCAGTAGGATGGTACACAGCGAGGAGGTGGATGCAGCAATTTTGGGATCTTCATGGAAACTGAGCTCTGTAGGAGCCAAGGCGGAGTCTGTGGGGACATCATGGTCAGGTCAAGAGGAACAGTGCTGGAAATGGAATTGCCAAGCAAGCCCACGCTTTGCAATTACTCACAGTGAGATCTGTTCTTAAAATACAGAAGTGGCCATTGAGACAATGAGGAACGAGCCTTTGAAACACATGTCCCACATCAGTAGAGGGAAGCCTGGCCGATTAATGTCATTGAACCTAATTACCTGATGTGTTTGACATTTGGAGACCATTGTTAATCTGGCCATTATTTTTAAGGAGGAAAAGGTGAAAGTCAGATATTTTCCTATTTTTGTCTTCTTTTGTTCACATTTCTAACGTTATAGTTTTGCAGGTGTTCCTCTCAGTTACTGGACCTTGCTCCCATCAGAAAACTTCTGACAAACTCTCAGAACAGGTGACCTATACACTCAGCTTCTACTTCTCCTTCCCTCACCTTTTTAACTCCTTATGATGCGGAGTCCCTTCCACCATCGCAATAGACATCATTCTCATTACAAGAACTAACAGGGGCCTTCAGCACAAACTCTCCGTGTTTTCCAGATAGGCCCTCTGAAGCACCTGGTCTTTTGTGGCCATTCCCCGTGTGGAACATCCATCTGATTTTCTTACATCAAGGAAGAATAACAAATAAATTTTAAATTCAGTGCCCACTTCTACCAGCTGGTCATGGCTGCCTAAAGTGTTGTGTTGAGAAGACCATTCAAGTTATGTCTAGAACGCAGTGATTGATGAACAGGCCTGTTACAGGCACGAAAAGGGGAGTAGTGGGGTGTATTGAATGCATTCACCTTCCTCTTCCACATGTCTTGTGATCCCACATTTCTTTTTGGTTTCTCCTTTTTCTGACTTTCAGGTACTTACTGACTTCTTCTTGACCCTTAATGTAGTCTATCTCCACTGCAGTTTTAGAGAGAGTCACTGAGAGGATTAAATGAAGCGATATACAAAAAGCCCTTAAATATGTCAGATTCAAAATCAATAGTTAGGAGTATTATCATCTTGGGGCGCCTGGGTGGCTCAGTTGGTTAAGCATCCAGCTTTGGCTCAGGTCATGATCTCGTGGTTTGTGGTTTCAAGCCCTGCATTGGGCTCTGTGCTGACAGCTTGGAGCCTGGAGCCTGCTTTGGATTCTGTGTCTCCCTTAAACATTTTGTTTTAAAAAAGTATTATCATCTGAAGTCATTTATTTATATATTTTTTTGTTTTTATTTTTATTTTTGAGAGAGAGAGTGAGAGTGGAGCAGAGGGGGAGAGAGAAAGAGAGAGAGAGAGAGAGAGAGACAGAGAGAGAGAGAGAATCTTAAGCAGGCTCCATGCTCAGTTCTGAGCCCAATGCATGGCTTGATCCCAAAACCCTGGGACCATGACCTGAGCTGAAATCAAGAGTCAGACGCTTATCTTGTCTGAGCCACCCAGGCATCCCCCTTCCAAAGTTATTTTTTTAATTCTCTTTATATATTTGCTTCATCAGATATTTCATGCTCTTTCTTTATGGTACTTAAAAACTACCTTGTCTCTCAAGCCTACTTTTCTAGCCCTGACCTACACTCCAAGAAAGAAGACAAGGTAGAGAATGAAAGCAGAAATCCACGCAAAGGGTAAGCAAAAACAACAACAAAAACCTGTGGAAGGTGAAATTATTTTCTTCTCTAGGAATTGTTCATTTGTTTGTTTTCAACCAAATAAAAAAAAAAATTGTTGCAACCACCGCCTCAATGTGTACTGTAGAGGAAAAAAGATTTCAAAAGTTACCCTATGTGTTTATACCTCTAACAGAGATATGATCCCTCATACCAGAGACACTGACCTCCAAGTGCTCTGACCTCTGGCTCCACAACAGGACTGTCTGATTCCCTGCTGCCTCACTTTCTTTCTTATCTCCTGCCTCCTTCTCACCTGCTGGGAGCCTCCTTTGACTGCATCTACAAGGATAGAAAAGCCAGTTAAAGGAGAAACACAGAAGTAGTAGTAGATCAAAACAGAGAGAGGAAGGAAAAAATAAGAGGAAGGGAAGTGACAGCCAACAGTGGAGCCCTTCTCCCCCAGAAAGCCTCTATCGGCCTCCACAACCCTGACCTGTCCCTGACCATGAAGACATTCAAGTGCCTCTCTACAAGAGGTCAGTACTCTTGTAGAGAAGGACATTCTGTCCTTATACTTATTTTTCTAAACTAAGGATGAATTAGACTTTCTGATGGGGTATCTGTAATCCCACATTTTCTCTGCCCTCTAAGCCAGGGGACATCAGGAAACTACTGGTCGGTCACAGACGGGGCCGTTGCTCTGACTGTCCTTCTCCCTGATCAGCCAGGATTCTCAGGGAAAAGTGCGTCAGCTACACTGTCTCCTTACTCCTCCCTCCCTCCCACCCACAGAAGAGGGGATCTGCCCTTCCACCATCACCTGAGGATTCTCAGATTCTAGAAAATGAAGAGGAAGAGCTCATCACAGAAAGGTAGCCCTCCCTGCTTTGGCTGGCCTCCCAACTGCTAGTGTTAGGGCTCCTTCTCGCTCCAAGGATGCACGATTTTTACAGAGGACAATTCAGCTCTTGTTTGGTGACCTATAGAGCCTCCCTCCTGGGCCTGAGAGGTGAAACTGGAGAGTTGGCCCACATCCCACCACTGCTGGTCTCTTGGGGATCATCACCCAGCCTCACAGGCAAAGGCCCTCAGCCTCTGTGAGCCCAGGGCCTGCTTGTGAATTCTGAAGTACCCAACATCTAAAGCTCTCAGATCACCATCCTCCATCAAAGGAAACACTCCACTGACCCTAAGTACTTAAGTTGCCTTGCTGCATTAAGCCACATTGTAAAGAAATCCATCAGCCATCCCGAGCATGGCCATCCTCTGGGGTCTCCCTTGCATGAGGATATTTTATCTTTTTTCATGAATAAAAACATGCCAATTGCCTAAAATGAAAAGGCGCTGTGGTGATGAATAATTCCTAGAAAGGATGCTGAAGCCAGTGCTTTGTGGGGTGGAGGCCTGAAAAGCCTCGCCATGGGGATTTCCATCTCTGCACCCTGGCGATGTTCCTTCTTCACAGGTTCCTTTGCCTCCTCCGTCATGTCCACTGCACTTCCCCACCTGCCTTCCAGGTGACCCTCAAGGAAGAGGCCACACCCTACATAGCAGGTCCTTCTGAAGTGTCTGAAACACAATGGACCGTGTCCCCAGTTCCCCCTGGATTCCTCTTGCCCCTTACCTGTCCTTCTCCCCCAGAAGCCCCAGCTAAGTGGAAAATGAGTAGCTGTGGAGATAGGGCCGCCCTAAAAGCTGAGACCCAGACTCTCGATTACTAAGTTCAGAGGACACCGCTCCCGGCTAGAGGCCACAGCACTTTTCCCAGGAGAGCAGAGATGCTTAAACTGGCCCCTCTCATCTGGCCCTTGGAGGAGCTGGAAACAAGGGTTGGGAAAACTTGAGTTTAAGGGAAAAGATTTGAGTTTTAGGGGGGAAGAAACATAAAGTACACAAAGCAGTGTGACACTTTTGCCCCACCCACCCCTTCACACTTTGTCCAGGGGTAAGAAAAGTCGGGGAGGAATTCTGAGAATCCTCCATCTACAAGTTTGAAGTATCAGCAAAGCCTGCTACATAATTTTCAGGGCCTAGTGCAAAGTGAAAATGTCGGCCCCTTGTTCACACAGCAGGAAAATAAAGTGCTTAAATATAAAATGTTTGCCTTTCTTCTGCTACCTCTCCCTCAGCTGGTCATGGAGTTTTTTATTTGCTATCTAATGCGATTCTCAGTAAAGAAAAATTACAATTTTAAATTATTAGCTAGAGTTTTACCAGTCTGCTTCGTATTGTGCAATGCCAGTTTCAAATGCAAATTTGAGAGCATCTGACCCATAAGCAGAATCACCGAAATTACACAACTCGTATTTCATAGCTTGTACATGCATATGCATTCCGTTCTTTCCAGGACAGTGAAAGCACGGCACAAAACTAACTCAATGTGTTTTCTTTTTTTTTTTTTTTAATGTTTATTTATTTATTTTTGAGAGAGAGAGAAAGTGTGTGTGCTCACACATGCACAAGCAAGGGAGGGGCAGAGAGAGAGGGAGAGAGAATCCCAAGCAAGCTCCAAGCTGTCAGCACAGAGCCCCACGTGGGGCTCGACATGGGGCTGGAATTCATGAACCATGAGATCATGACCTGAGCCGAAGTCTGGATGCTTAAACGATTGAGCCACCCAGGCGACCCTATTTCTCTTCTTAATACATGCACGTTTTACCAACACTCTCTACCTTTGGTTTCCGATGGATAAGGAAGGCCTGAAGGGGAGAGAAACCATGGGCTGCTCTCTCTCTTTTCTTCTCAATCATCAGTTTCAACTGAGTGGTGGTCAATGGAGGAAAAGAACATAAGAAAGAATATAATAGGGTTCCTGGGTTGTCTCTGTTAGAACGCCATTGCCTTCCTACTTTCTCTATGCAAGGCAAGTTCTGGTTCAAACGGAAACTGTGACCTCCCAGGGCTGTCAGTGCCCCACTTACTCACAGAGGCATCACACTTACCTGTGCTTGTTGTGTTATCCCCCTCATCACCCACTTACACATCGGGGTCCGCATGAACGTTGTGTCATCAGACGTCATGAGCTATATATGAGAATAGGGCAGGAAGAAATAGTGGACGCACAAATTGACCATCTCTCCTCTGCTCATGTGCATGCGTTACTTCACTTACAAAACACAAGTTAAAGATAAAATGATTAAGAATTTCTAGGCAGTGACAGCAAAGCATTAAATCAAGCACAGCCAGTCCTGAGCAGGGAGCCCTTGCATCTACTCAGGTCACATGCCCATGTAGCTGACCCTGAGCACCCCGAGAGAAGACCCTCTGATGTACCATCTCCTGGTTGCAGCGTGGGAGGGGAGGCACTGCCAGCCCATCCTGCATGGTTGGTGTGGGACAAGTCAGGACAGCAGCCAGCTACACTGGGACATCACAAGTCCCGACTTAAAAGCAGCATGGAAGGGATAAATAAACTTTTCAGGCTCCAGCAAGAGGCCCACATAGTAGCAGAAAGAATGCATCCACCTCCCAGTTTCAATAGGTTGCCTGGAGGGGCAAGAGGGGAGGCCTCAAAGGGTTTCCTGTAATTCATCCGAAAAGAACCAAGGCAGGCAATTGTGCCTCCATAGACTTACCAGCGAGGAAGGGGTTGAGACTGAATTTGAATGAAAGTCACAAAACAAGGCTGATTTACCCTCACGTGTCTGTTTGGCATTGCCTGCCAGATGGGCAAGCTGGGTCTCAGAGTGATATTAAAATCAGTTCTATGAAGAAAGCTCTGCTACCTAATGCCCTTTCTCCACCTTGTAGTTAGTTGTCGCTTGTGAAATCCCCAACCCATTAGACATCGGTTACACACTTACCTATTTAAAAAAAATTTTTTTTCAACGTTTTTATTTATTTTTGGGACAGAGAGAGACAGAGCATGAACGGGGGAGGGGCAGAGAGAGAGGGAGACACAGAATCGGAAACAGGCTCCAGGCTCCGAGCCACCAGTCCAGAGCCTGACGCGGGGCTCGAACTCACGGACCGCGAGATCGTGACCTGGCTGAAGTCGGACGCTTAACCGACTGCGCCACCCAGGCGCCCCACACTTACCTATTTTAAGCACTGGATACATGTTCATCGTCTCATTTAAGAAGCGCCCTAGCACCCTGGAATTTGGCTTCAAGGCACTTATCCATTTTGTCATCATACAGGTATTTATATGATTATTTTGATTAACATCTGTGTTCCCAGCTAGACAGAGCTGCCTGATGGCAGAGACAATATCAGCTTTTGCTCATCAATGTGTCTATAGCTGCTGGCACAGTGCTTGGCACGTTATAAGCCATAGAATAGGCAAGGGGATAGGAGAGGTGTTCATGCCAAGAGTCAGTGGCTTAGGCTCAGTTTCCTTCTACTATAGTTTCTTGTCTCTTTTGGATCATGGATCTCTTGGAGCACCAGGTGCAAAACATGAACACTTCCCCGGAAAAAATATATATGCACCCAAAGGGTCAGATGCTTCGAAGCCCAGCCACCAACCCTAACTTTGGGAATCCCCAAAATATGCAGTTGTATAAACTATTTTTTCAATTGGCGTTTCTTGGGGCATTTCCTCAAGACATAAATTTTTCCCTAAGTATCACTCCTAAGGGTTACAAAGTACATAATCATATGAATGTATCATAATAACCTTCATCTCACTTTAGCATTTCCATATTTCTGGTGATCTCCTGTGGATGGAGTTGTAGTGATGGCATTGTTGATTCAAAGGTTCTTAGTACATGATGCCATATTGCCATACAGGAGGTTTGTACACATTTATATGCCAAGAACACACCTGTGCTAACATTGAATTGATTAGTTTTTAAATTTTTCTAATTTTAAAGATGCTCAACATCACTCATCATCAGGGAAATACAAATAAAAACTATGACTAGGTACCACCTCACACCTGTCAGAATAGCTGTAATTAACAACACAAGAAACAACAGGTGTTGGTGAGGATTTGGAGAAAGAGGAACCCTCTTGCACCGTTGGTGGGAATACAAACTGTGCAGCCACTCTGGAAAAAGTATGGAGGTTCCTCAAGAAACTAAAAATAGATCTATGACCCATCAATTGCACTACCAGGTATTTACCCAAAGGGTACAAAAATACATTTTCAAAGATATACCTGCACCCCAATGTTTTTAGCAGCATTATCAACAATAGCCAAGCTATGGAGAGAGCCCAAATGTCTATCGGCTGATGAATGGAAAAAGAAGGTGTGGGGTGTGTGTGTGTGTGTGTGTGTGTGTGTGTGTGTATACACACAATGGACTATTACAATGTATGTGTGTGTGTATACAATGTGTGCATACACACACACACAAACACACACAATGGACTATTACTCAGCCATCAAAAAGAATGAAATCTTGCCATTTACAACGATGTAGATGTAGCTAGAATGTATTATGCTAAGTGAAATAAGTCAGTCAGAAAAAGAAATACACCACATGATTTCACTCATATGTGGAATTTAGGAAACAAAACAGATGAACGTATGGGAAGGTGGGGGGAGAGAAAAGAGAAAGAAACCACAAGAGACTCTTAATGCTAGAGTACAAACTGTGGGTTGATGGAGGGAAGGGGGTGGGAGATGGGCTAGATGGGTGATGGGTACTAAGGAGGGCACTTGCTGTGATGAGTACTGGGTGTTATATGTAAGTGATGAATCACTAAATTCTACTCCTGAAGCCAATATTACACTGTATGTTAACTATAATTTAAATTAAAAACAGGAAAAAATAATTTTTCTAATTTTATAAATGAAAGAGATTTTTTAATGGGTGTTTTCATTTTGACTTCATTGATCTCTAATAAAGCTAAAGATTGTATTAGTTATTTTATTGCATTTTCTGTAATTCACAAAATTCTTTCTATTATTTGAGGACTTGTTTTTTTTCCTAATCAATGCATACCAGCTTATTAGGATCATTAATTCTTTGTTTTATTTGTGGAAGGTATTTTTCTCAGTTGTCTGTTTTAAATTTGATTTATAGTGATTTGACTTACATACTTACTGAAGTTTTAAACTCTTTTATAAGTCATACCTGTTTACTTTACTTAGTAATTTTAAAAATTATTTTTATGCTTAGGACACCTGGGTGGCTCAATGGGTTAAGCATCTGATTCTTGATCTAAGCTCAGGTCGTGATCTCACCATTCTTGAGTTCAAGACAGTGTGGGGCCTGCTTAGGATTCTCTGTCTCACTCTCTCTCTGCCCCTTTCCTCCTCATGCTCACGTGCACACGTGTGTGTGCGCTCTTTTTCTCTTCCTAATAACATATTAATAAAATATTTTTATGCTGGGGCACCTGGATGGGTCAGTCGGTTGAGTGTCCGATTTCAGCTCAGGTCATGATCTCCTGGTTCTGGGTTCAAGCCCTGCGTCCGGCTCTGTGCTGACAGCCTGCTTCAGATTCTGTCTCCGGCTCTCTCTGCCCCTCCCCCACTTGTGCTCTGTCTCTAAAATAAATAAACATTTTAAAAAATTTTTTATGCTTAAAAAAATCCTTTTCTATGCAAATATTTAATAAAATTCGTATTGCTACTTTTAAAATTCAGCTATTTAAACCACTTGGAAATTATTCTAGTGTATGCCATAAGTTAGCTCTGTATGAGCATTTATTCACCTGGCTAGCCAGTTTTCCCCAATAATTTGCTAAATGTGACATAAATGGGGTGCCAACAGGTGCAATTGTTTAGGTCATGTAATAGATAAGAGCAACCCCTCTAAGCAGGTGGCCTTCACTTCAAAGACATTGTAGATCTGCATTCTTATTATGACCCTTTTTCTGACAGGTGGCAGTAAAGTGTCCAATTCTAACAGAGTCGGTGTACTATGACAGTTTCCAGCAGATGGAAGTAAGATGTCTTGAGCAAGGGGTGCCTGACTTAGAAATGTTTTTAATGTTTATTTATTTTTTGAGAGAGAGAGAGACAGAGTGTGAGCAGGGGAGGGGCAGAGAGAGAGAGGGAGACGCAGAATCGGAAGCAGGCTCCAGGCTCCGAGCTGTCAGCACAGAGCCCAATGCGGCGCTGCAACTCACAAGCTGTGAGATCATGACCTGAGCAGAAGTCAGACGCTTAAGTGACTGAGCCAACCAGGCGTCCCAAGGGGTGCCTGATTTTAATTCTCACAAGACACCATAGGGACTACTGCAGCACTGCCCTACCGGCCAAATGAATCAATGCTTCCCAACATCTCACTTCACACTCAAGAGAGTACCTTCAGGAAGCTACTACCAAATTAGATTTTGCCACAAAACACACACACACACACACACACACACACACACACACACACAAAATGTCTTTCCTTCCCGAAGATGAAAGTAAAAGACCCTCCTGCATCAGCCATTTGGCCTCTTTCAAACAGTAATGCCTAGAGGAGTATTTGATTTGCTTCAACCTGAAATATAACCACAAGGGCTCTCTCCACTTTCTCTCTCTCTCTTCTAATAAATAAAGAAAGAAGGAAGTCTTTTCTCACCAATTCTAACAACTGGCCTTACAGATGGGATTCCATGCCCCCATATGAATAAATGTCCGGGTGGCAACATGCAGATTAATTACTCAGGAAATAATCTCCTGCAGCAGCTTGCTCTGTATTCTCTAACAAGGCTAAAAATGATTTGTGCCACCTGTTTATGGTTCCAAGTGCTTGCCTCGGGTCCTTCAAGTATTCTATTAAAAACTTTTTGATTAACTTGGTCTCAGGGCTAACTTTTTGTTTGTTTGTTTCTTTGGAGTGAATAAATAGAGGTTCCACACCCTTGTGCCTGGAGAGCCGCCTGGGTAAATCACCAGGAAGCAGGGCGAAAATATGGGGAATGTACGCATTGCTCTCGGGTCTGACGTTACCTGACAGACTCAAGATTTGTCTGATTCATAAAAACTCCACTGCGCAGGTGTGTAAAGTGAACCTTTCCCATTTTTTCCGAGGACGTTTTAGCTGTCATGAGTTGGGAAGAAGGTGGCTTTGTTTTTTATGAGGCTGCAATATTTTTCACTGTTGGATGCTGAGAGGTGATTGCATGTGGGTATATATAGACACATCCCTAGTTTGGACCTAAGTCATAATAAATTTATGTGCTATTTACACATGGCTTTAAATCATTTCAATAAGAGAAGCATGCAGGCTAGAAATTTAACTGTTCTTTCTGGTTCATAAATGGCCACATCTTTGAAAAAAAGAATGGAAGTTAGGGGAGGAAAGAAGCAGTTTCCACCATAACCAACAAACTAATGATGATCGCTTGTTCTTGTCTAATGCCTAAAATGTGCTCTCCCACACATGATCTCCTTTGGTCCTCATAAAATCTCTGTGAAGTAGGAAGAACAGAGATTATTAGGTTGTTTTATATATAAAATTATAACTATAGATGTGTGTGTATAAATATATATAGAAGAAATATATATATATATGTATAAAGAAACTGAGGCTTAGCAAAAGAAGCTGACCTTCTCAAGTTCACACAGTTTATTAATGTTCAAAAAACCTAGACTGTAAGGATTATGCCATTAGAAGTTCACTGGTCTTTCGAATATTCCATGCTATCTCCATAAACCCCTAAGGCTTTATCATCTACTACAGGGTCATACTATATTTCAGACATTTTTGAATAATACCTAACCTCCTAAGCCCTGTGCAATGACCAGAATTTCCTGTCTCTCTGTGCATTGGGGCCTGGATAGGACAGCACCATCATGGGTAGAACTAGAGTGGGCAGCTGAACCACCATAGTTACACTGGGCTCATGGCAGACATCACCAATCAATCACTGCACCCTTTCTCATTGGCTTATGTCTTGGATCAGATAGAAAAAGGCTGGGCTTAAGTCCTTGTGTCCTCATAAACCACAAGCATGAATTGACCTAAAAACCTACTACCCTTGGATTCCAAGGGTATCAAAACAATAATCACCCCTTATGCTTCATCTTACTTCTACTTCTTTCTGAAATTGGAATTCTTCATTCAAGAATTCTTCTCAAGACTATGGCACCTGAGTGGCTCAGTCAGTTAAGCTTCCAACTTCGGCTCAGGTCATGATCTCACGATTTGTGGGTTTGAGCCCCACATCAGGCTCTGTGCTGACAGCTCAGAGCCTGGAGGCTGCTTTGGATTCTGTGTCTCCCTCTCCCTCTGCCCACCCTACTCATGCTTTGTCTCTCAAAAAAAATGAATAAGCATTAAAAAAATTTTTAATAAAAAATTTAAAAAAGAATTCTTCTCAAGACTGTTCTAAACAGACCCTGTCAATTGACCAGAAGCAGCATGGGAAGAGAACCTATTTGCCATCACAACTAGGTGTCCTTAAGCACATTGTTCTTGATGTTATTGATTACTCATATATTGACGATAATGTTTCATTCCTAACCAAGTCATGCCAGGTACTGGCCACTACCCCCACATCACTAGGACTGGAGCACTAACACATGAAGCCCCCCCTTTTTTTTTAATGTTTCTATTTATTTTTGAAGGAGAGAGAGAGAGAGAGAAAGCATAAGTGGAGGAGGAGCAGAGAGAGAGGGAGACACAGAATTTGAAGCAGGCTCCAGGCTCTAAGCTGTCAGCACAGAGCCCGACGTGGGGCTCAAACTCACAGACTGTGAGATCATGACCTGAGCTGAAGTCGGACGCTTAACCAACTGAGCCACCCAGGCACCCCCACATGAAGCCTCTTAAGGCATAAAACCTATGGCTCTATCCAAACCCATCACACCCACTGTAGGGCCTGAGTGGAAGCTATGGGGTGATTCCTGGCCCATCAGTTTGCAAATGTATTTCCACAGACAACTACCTTCCCTCACTGAGACTCTACTGCTGTAGCTGCAGCTATGACATGACAAAAGAAGTGCTCTCACCAGCCTGGTCACTGTGGAGCAGCCTAAACTCTTTTAATTCTCTCATAGCACTACTGGTATGTTTGAATATTTATCGTAGGTCTTCAAAAAATAAAACATAAGCTCCTTGAAAGAAGGGAGGACTTTGTCTTATTTCTTTTTCAGTAAAAACACCAGGAATATGGTAGGTCTCCAATAAATATTTGGACACAGACTGACAAGAGCACAGAAAAGAGGCAAGGATGCCTATTGCTTCCATGCATGTTGGGAAGCAGATCCGTTGGGTTTTTATAGAGAGTCCTTAAGTCATGTGACATTTGAGATAATATTATTCCTGTCTGGGATTTTAGGAATATTCTATCCATCTACTTTTTTTTTTCATTAGTATTCAGGCAGCAGGTATCAGTGGAACACCTATAATGTGCCCAGACCCCAGCCTGGACTTCTCAGGAAGATCTCAGTCCATCCAGCACCAGTGGAAATTCCCAAAGCAGAATGCATCCAGCCTCCCCAGGCTCAGGTCTGGGTAAGTCCTGTGTGTTCATAAACAGCAAACACAGACTACCTTTTGGAGTGGATTGTTAGGCTATCCGAAAAATTCTCACTTTCCTCTGTTTTGCATCTACTTCCTTCCAAAATACCTCTGCTCTCACAACTATCATTCAAACTCAGAAATAAGTGCTAAGCAACTTTCTTAAATTCCTCTCTTCTTTCCCACCTTGACTTCCCACCTAACTGGTAATTTCCATAAGGCCTTCCTTATTTTTGCACATCAGGAACCATTGCTCTGGGAAGGACCTAGCACTGCCCTGGCTCAATCTCTTTTCACCCATATCTTAATTTATCTTTTCATGCCAATGAGACAACCAGCAATGGGACAAGACTTTATCTGAGAATGTCCAGTGTAGCATTCATTTAAAATAGCAAAGCCCAGAAACAAACATAAAGACTATGTAATAGCAGCATGGTTAATTAATTATGGTTCTCCCATAACATGGAACACTAAGTGGGCCTTAAATAACCATATTTAATGGCACAGAGAAATGTTCCTCAGATAATGGTGTATGAAAAAAAGCAGACACAAAACAAACCAGTTATATAACTTCACACATAAATGTGCATACATAGAGAGATGACTAGAAGAAAATAAACCAAGATGTTAATAATAGTTAACTCTCAAGAGTGGAACTTCCTGGTTTTTTTTTTCTTGTTCACATTTTTGTACCTTTCCAAATTTCCTTTCTTTCCCTCAAATTTTCTAAAATAAACCCAGTATTTTATACTTATGGGAAAGCTACACACATTGAGAAGGTGTAGGTCTGTCAGTCATGGTTTGTGATAGGAAAATAAACATCCCAATAGGCCAGTGGCTCTCCAACTGGGTGAGTGTCAGAATCACTTGGAGGGCTTGTCATCACATGGAGCGCTTGGTACCACCTCCAGAGTTTTTGATTCAGTGGGTCTGGGTCCGGGCCCAGGAATTTGCATTTGTAATAGGTTCTTGGGTGATGGTGGTGCTTGCTGGTGAAGGACTACTCTTTGAGAATCACTGCTGTAGGTATTTCAAGCAGACAGAGGTCTTTCAAGCAGGAAGAGAATTGAGTGAGCAAAATTGTTGACTGGGCAAAAGGAAGGTTATTTAGGGACACTGCCACTAGCTTTCGGGTTACACTACTATAGCTGTACTCCAGAGATCAAGTTGCTACTTATACCCCAGGGTCGGGAGACTTCAGGAAACTTCTAGAAACTGCCACGGATTTCATAGCTTCCCTTGACCCTGAAGCTGTGAGTGACAGGAGCACATGGAGAGTTTCCACGCAGAAACTCCTATGTGCTAGAGTCCACATATCTGCCATACTTCTGCCAGAGAAGAAAGAGTCTCTTCTGCCTTCCAAATCTCCCTGAGTGCCTCTTACCTGGAAGCCAGGGAGTCTGAAATGTATAGTCTCCACGTGTCCAGCCCCTGAGATAACAAGGGAGATCATAGACCTCACTGGGAATGTTGATGGACAGCAAATACCATCCAGCATGGGGTCAAGGGAGGGAAGAGAAGGAAAGAGAAAGAAGGAAAAGAAGTAAGAGGGGAGAAGCAGGAAGAGAGAGGGAATAATGAGAGTGTGCATCACATTTGGGTACAATTAAGTGAAATCAATAGTTATGTAATGGGAATTGGTCTTAGCATAATGGGAAGGATGGAAGTGGGGAGCAAGTGGATGGGCGCCCCAGACTAACAGCGCAGAAAGAATTTACCTGTATGGACAGGGGGTTCCACTGGAGTCATATCCACACTATGTTAGCAGAGAGATCAGCAGTAGGTTGGATCAGAACAAAACAATTTCTGGCTTGGAGTTCCAACTGAAATAGAAGTAACGTTTCATGATTACTCCTGCCTCATTTTCACCCCGTGTCTTAAGTGTGTGTGCTCAGTTTCGGTGAGCAGATAAAAGTGCTCTGAAAACTGTGAAATACTGCATGGATGTAAGTAACCATCATATTAAATTTTATCCCCAGGTGGTCATCTAGGACTTACCACTGAATTATCAGAAAAGCAGGGATAGGGCTTCCTCCCGAAAGCACCGAGCAGCCGAGGAAAGTAAAGAGGCAAAGGAAGGAAGGTGCTCCTAGTGTTCCTCTCTCTGTGGGTTGCTTTGCCGCACAACCAGCCTTGAGAATGGCTGTGCTGCACTACAGTCCAGCTGGAATTGTTTGCAACTGCACAATTAGGGCACTGCTTTCTCTGCTGTTTTGCAGGTAGGCCCTTGAAATGCTGAGTCTCCAAATGGATGAACAGGAAGCTTGGGGACAAGATTCCCAGGGAAGCTTGGGGCCCAGGGAACTGTGTTCTGAGAAGCATGGAGGTACCGCCTGGGAAATGAAGAGAGATCTAGGCGGACAGTAGTAGGAGGAAGCCCAGAGTGTTCCCATAGAAAGCAGGGCGAGAAGCTCTCAAAGTCAAATGATGGAACCTTTCCTAACGTTATTGATCAAGGAGACATAAGCTTAGAGAGGATGGCAGTGGGGTCCTCAGACAAGTTCCCCTAGCTGTTTCTCCATGGTGCCCAGCATCAGTGATCCAGATCCAGACCCCCCTGATCCAGGGAGTGATCCAGACCGACCCCCTCTTTTGAAGCCAGAGCTGCTGCTGAAGCTAAGGATGCACCAGTAATGACTGGAAAGAACCATTCTGAGCAGGGCCAATGGCCTAGGACTTGCCTGGGGCTCGCAGCATCCATCAGGCTTCCCTGCAGCCGTCCCGCCCCATCCTATATGACTGAAGCACCATGCCTCACCTTCCAGGCTTTCTCTGGGCAGGGCAGTACCTCAGCCTCCCAGAGATGCCTCAGAAGCACTCCACTCCACACTCAGCTTCGCCAATGCTGCTGTTACAGTCACTGTTTACTTGCTTCATTTTGTTTACTGACTGATCCTCACTGGCCTCCAACAGTAGAGCAAGGCACGTCTCCACCCCACCCCCGCCAGTCTTTTCCCCCAAAGGCAAACAAGGACTATGACTGGCGTCTACTCGATGCCCAAGGTCAAGGGAGCTGGTGAGGCCTTAGGGGGCTGCCCTGCTCTGCTGTCCCGCTGTCCCCAGCCGGTACGGTGAGGAAGCCTAGAGCTGCTGGGGAGGTACAGGTGTCTGCCTGCTTGAGGCTGCCCTAGAGACCATCGTGACTCGTTATTGGAGCAGATTCTCTTTTCTCTCTGACTCTTGTCAATGGCTTGTGGGTTCTGACTTGGCCTTTCTCACAAGGGGCTGGTAATAAATATGACTCACGCACGAACTTTGGGAAGGAATAGCAAAAGGAAACTTTTCAGACTACTTTTGGTCCAGGGACCACGTGCCTCAAGATCATTCTTCCCTGGGGAGAATTAGCTCCAGCTAATACCAGATTGATCCCTTGCTTTGCTTGGTCCCTGGGATGTGCAGGTGCGTGTGACAGTTGAGGAAACACCTAGGCACTATCTTCGGGCTCTCTGGTTCTCTATGAAAGTACCTATTTCCCCTGAACTTACAATCCCGACACCCATTCGAGGCAGTGAGTGACTTTCTGTGTTGTTCCGAACAAACCTGCGCCATGCCCCTCTGTGCCTGTCCTTGAAGCAGTAAATGTTCCACCTTGCATATTGTTTTAGTGGCCAGACTGCGTTTGCCTATCACACATGACTGATCAGATGAAAATTATGAGCAAAACATTCTGCTTGCTCGACTTGTCCCGTGACTCTTGCAGAAAAGAGATATTTCCTGGAGCAAGTGGGGACATTTCCCTCCCCAAGGTTTTTGGGTTGCTGCCCTTCACACCCGGGCACGTCTGAGGGCTTTCCAGGGCTGGCTTTTTTAGGCAACAGCATTCATGGCGTGTCTCACAGATTTTGAAAAGGCTACAGGGTAATATACCGTCTATCTAGACATTTAAAAGGCATTTTTTTAAATGCCAAATGTCTGTTCTCTGTCTGATCGGATGAGCTTCTGCGCTTCATTTCCACTTTAACTCCATGGGGGAGGGCTTCTGTGGAAGCCACCAGCACATCCAGAGAATAGAAACTCGGTTATTATGCACCCGTTTTACTGCAAGATCTGGGCTGCTGTGGCTGTTCAGTTTACAACCTGTCTCTAATTTATCTGCATTTAAAAAACTGATCGTGGACAGCAAGGCAGAATGTGATTGCAGCGTGACTGGCTCAGACAAGTGAGGAGGAGGAGGAGGAGGAGGAGGAGGAGGAGGAGGAGAGCCCAAGCAGGCACACAGCTCTAGGGGAGACACGCGAGTGGGAAAGAAAATGTCTGCTGAAGGAGGTCCCCGCTTCTCATTTGCAGCAGGCTAAACTATTTCCAGGATCCCATTCTCCATTTCTGATATCGTGTGTGCTTCGTTCTATTATCCCAACATTTGGCAAATGGTTTCCAAGTCCAAACATTTGGTATTATTTTACGCTAGGTGAACGTGGGGCTCTTAGCAGGCTCAGGCTGGATTCGAAAGCTGGCTGTGACTGCTGTAATTTGGTCATGGATCTTTTTGTTCAGCAGTCAGGCTGTCGTTGGAATGCTTAATTCATACACAGGAAGAGCTGCTGTTGGTTTTAGCAGCCCGCAGTCCAAGGCAACGGTGGGTCCGGAAAAGGGCACTTACCATTCTCACTAAAGACCTGGGGATCTCAAAGCTTGGCTTCTTTCAAGGAGTCCCCAGTTGTGGCCTGATCACCTCATGCATATAAAATCTGTTAGTTATTCACTGATATCCAGTGATACGAACTACCTATTGACACATAACTAAGAGAAATGACTATACATAACAGAAAAGCGAGGGAACTGATATATGAAAATACGGACCATGGAGGTATAAGACAAGATATTTTAATCAGCTACATAATCAATCAACAACCATTGATTGATCAACCTTTTATTCCAAAATATTAATTGAGAATTCCACAAGCCGGGTACTATGCCAGATACTAAAAATATATCAATGAATAAGACACCGGCCATATCCTCAAGGAGCTCACAGCACAGTTGGATAATCCGAGAAGCAAAGCAACAGTTACAATACACAAGGGTAAGCGTCAGGATAGGAAAGTTCAGGGAGCTGGGCGAACACAAAGAAAGGGAGAGGAAGGGAGTCCGAGAAAATTTCCCTGGGCCAGGGAACATCTGCTGAGTTCTGACACAGAGAAGATAGCCAGGCAGGAGTGAGGGATGGGCATCAGTCAGGTTTGTGACCCTCTGTGATGTGAGGAAACCACAGAAGTAGAAGATTAAATGTCAAATAAGTGGGTTAGTGCTACTGGAATTCAGAATACAGCAGAAGTCATCAGTCACATTCCCAGAGGATTTGATGTGAGTTCTAGAGTATTGGAAAGTTTTATTCAGGTAGGCAAACCAGGGTAAGACCCTTTATTACAGGGGAAAAAAATTATAGGATCAAGAAATGACAGAGATATTTAGGGCCCAGTATGTGGAACATTCATTCAATAAATGCATATTGAAATTGTGTAAGACAAAATAGTCTAAGGACTGCTTCTATCCTAGAGACCAGGGGACAGTAAATTCTGTTTTGTTTTAGGCTTTGTTGGCAACATGGCAATGGTCAGTGGACCATGATCTGCCAACCTTTGCTCTAGAGACAGTCACCCTTATTAGGAACAAGATAGGTATACAAATAATTAGAATGCAAAAGAATTTTCCTGGAGTGGTGGAGGGTAAGTCTAGGGATGGGAACTGGGGTAAAGTTGTGGAAGGCTTTGAGTGCCAGGCTCAGCATTTAGATGTCATCTTATAAGTAGCAAGGCCCTGTTGATGATTTGGGGCAAGGGGTTGTCTTTTGGAAGATTAATTTTGGACCACTGTGCAGAGCCGGGAGGTGGGGAAACTTCTAGACAGTATTCAAAGCATGAAGAGAAGAAGTCAGCTTCTGCCATTTGTAGAGGAAATGGAAGGGGAGGACAAGAGTGAGAGGCATTGCATGTTGTCTAATAACTGGGTAAGAGGCCAAAAAGAAATAAAGGAATCAAAGATAAGCCTCACAGTGACAAATCCAGGTGGCTACATGGTAGTTCTGAAAGAAGAGATACAAAAGGTTGGGAAAGGAGACTGGCTTCGGGACAGATTTGTGTACCTTTGGTATGCATGTTGAGTTGGCGTTGACATTGGGACATCCACAGGACACCGCTGGTCTAAACTACCAGGAGGAGCTCACACATACAGGGGGGCAGGACTGCAAAAGAAGAACCACGGAAAAACTGTGAAGAATCCATAGCCACAAAGGTTAGAAGGATAATAGCAGTGACACTAATGGAGGGCTATTATTATGCTAGTGTTGCCGTAAACGTCTTAACGTGTGTTCTCTGCCTTAATGGCTCCTATAGCCCTCTGAGGTATATAGTGTTATCCTCATTTTACAGATGAGGAAACTGAGCCTTAAAGAAGTTAGGTAATTTTCCCCAAGGCACCCAGTTAGGAAGGTGTTAAACCACAATTAGTTAGCTCTGTCTGCCCCATAAGACTGTGCTCATAGCATCAAACTGCACTGCCTCTTGCTTAGTAGGTTTCTTGCCTGGGTGCAGAAGCTTCTACTCCAATAGATTACCAAATTCAGGGCCTGTATTCACTCTTGGGTTCCCAATGTATGTGGAAAAATACCCTCTTTCTTTTCTTTTTTAAACTAATCCAAAACCCAGATGGGCACTGCTCACACATTTACCCATCCACTGCAGCTCTGACCTTCCTCTTGGACGTTCTCTCACCTTCTTCCACCAGAAAGAAGTCCTAGGGACAACCAGAGTGGCATAATCCCAGTCCCTCACTTAAAGGTGTAGTGTCCAAAGTTCACGGTAATGGCCTCTTCCCCCGTCACCTGCTCTGGGCTACCGGACACCTTACGCGTGTTCCTTAATGTCTTAGCTCCCAGCGGTAGATTGCAAAAACTGGCCACGACATTTCCCCTTCCTGCATCCATGCCACTGTGATGTGACTTTGAAGTTCCTTCCATCGAGAGGTAGTCTATTTCCCCACCCCTGGGATCTGGGCTTTCTTGTCACTTGCCTTGTGACTTGCTTTGGCCACTAGAATGTGTTGAAGGCAGTATTTTGCCAGTTCCAAGCCAAGGGTTCAAGCAGCCTTACATGCATCCACTATCCCTTTCAAGACCCCTGCCTCCCCCCGCCCTGATGTGAACACCCCGAGCTAGAATGCTGGTGAATAAGAAGCTTCATGGACCAGAGATGAGTAGTTCTGTGATCCCAGCCAAGTTCTCAGACATGTGAGAGAGCCCAGCCAAGATAAGCAACACCACCTGCCCAACATACCAACAAACACACAACTCACTGTGGGTGCCTAATGAACCCCCACTGAACCCAGACTAAATTGGTGACTCACAGAATCTTGAGCTAAGGACACAGTTGCTTTTCTTTTTTAAACTACTAAGTTTTGGGGTCTGTGAGCAGTATAGCTGGTACACTACTTCTCACACTAAAACTTTAATGATATCTGCATTTAAACAGTCATCAACTAACCATGTTCTATACTAGAACTTCCTGGATTTCACATATTTGAGGTTTCAGAGGACCCACTGGCTGGCTTATGGTTACTATGAATTAGCCCCAGAACTGAGAACAGAAGGCAGAACCAGGCTAGCTGTACCTCTAAGCAGAAAGATACTCCCTCTTAGATGAAAGGGCTCTAATTAAAAGGCAGGAAAGATCAGATACCTGTAGAGTTCACTGCTAAAGGTACCTAAAAACCTGGCTCTCAAAGTCGCTTTGCTTCTGACTATTCATACGTCAGAAGACTAATTAACTCTGACAAGTTGACCACTGGAAACCATTTCCATAAGGGTGACATGATGATGGATGGGTCCATGCTGTTACAATGTCATTGCTAAAAAAGATGTGATGAGTCCAAGTTCCAGTTACTTAGATGCACATACAATACAGAGGTCTCTTTAAAGCCGCAGAACCACATTGCAACGGGCTGACATGTGTCACCTTTTCTGTACTTAAGAGCCACGTTCATGGGCCAGTGACATACAGAGCTATGCATGGTAGGCCCTCTGTGTCTGGCAGCCGGAATGAGGCCCAACTATATCTTGTTGCTTTAGGGCTTTGACTATCAAAAGGGAAGTTTATGGAATAGAAAAATCCAACCAAGACCAATATTTTCCCACTTCCAATATAGAAAGTGTGTGTGTGTGTGTGTGTGTGTGTGTGTGTGTGTGTGAGTGTGTGTGTGTGAGTGTGTGTGTGTGAGTGTGTGTGTGTGTGTGTGTGTGTGTGCTATGCCTAATGCTGCCCCACCAAGTGAAAACTACAGGTCATGATGACTACCCTTGCGTCATCACTTTATGGTTTTCAGCAGGGTGAGGGAAGTATTTGTCCAGAGGTTGGTCCCAGCTGGGGCTACATATTTTAGAGCAGAACTTGGAAAGTGAGTCTCAAAAACTCTTAAATCTGGAGTCGACAAAGGTTTTCTTAAAGAGCTAGGTAGTAAATAATTTAGTCTTTGCAGGCCAAGAGGCAAAAGCAAGTGTATTATGTAGGCATTTCTATAACCATGTAAAGCATAACCATTCAAAAATGTAAAAACCATTCTTATCTCACGAGCCTTAAAAAATTAAGCAGCTGTCCAGATTGGCCCACAGGCCATAGTCTGCCAACCCTTGCCTTAAACAGACAAAATGGTTAGAGTTCTCACTATTGTGACACTTCTCATAGTTGCAGAAAATTTCTCTAAGATATAGGAATCTGATCACAAGAAATTTGAAAAAATAAGTTAATAAAAATTATATGCAATAATATGTTATAATATGTATACTATATAATATATAAATATACTGTATTACACATTGAGTTAATACATAATGGACTACTAACGTAACGTATTTTATTAACTAGTGTAATTAATAGAATAAAACATGATAATAAATTATATACAGTAATACATTAGTCATTCCTTCTCTTTAAAATCACAAACCAGGTTTTTTCCTCTCAAACGAAAGCTAAAATTCCTCTATTTGTTTCCTGATTTGTTTTCCTTATTTGTTCCTTATTAGTTGTCACTAACCCACAGTTCACCTAAACCATCTCATAAAACAAGGGTTTTGGGTGGGAGTGAAGAGAGCTACTTGTGTGAAAATGCGGCAACACTTTGATTTTGTTGTTTGAAGAGTATGGAGCAGAGTGTTAGATTGTCCGACTTCAGTCCTCTGCTAACCTTTTAAATGTCTTTTCTATGAGCAAATGGAATACTCTCTGGCACTATCATTTTTAATTTAAAATTTTCAATAGGTAAGACATTCACATCATTCAAGAGTCAAACTTACGTAAGGCTCTATGTCCAGAGAAATCTTGCTCCCCAGTCTCCTCTCACCCCGCCCTGTAGATGGCCCTGCTTGTGCTTCCAGGTTTTTTATGAGAGTGCAAGTATAAATCCTTGCCTGCCTCTTTTTATGATCCGAAAGGTTGCTCATTATATACACCATTTTGTGCCTTTTGCCCACCCCCACCGGCCGGCTCTCCTTATATATAAACGCAATATATATACATGTATTTATAGTTTTCAATCTATCTTGGAAATTTTCCCATATCAGTACATAAAAATGTGGCATGGATTTAAGGCAACCAAAATTAAGCAGATTTATTTTGGAAATACTTTATTGAGATGTTTTAATTCTATGGGGGTACAGAAATGCAGTCATCTTAATTTTTCCAAATTGGCTTCAACTTTTTTTCACACTGGCCATTAAGTAGACAAACAACAGTCTCTGTCACATGATTCCTTAATGACATTTCAACCTGATTCCAAGACGTGACAATTACTTCTGGTTATTAAAAGTCACTTTCAATTTTTAAGCATGGTTAAAAATCTCACTCCACACACTGTCATACGGACTGGACTCGTGTCTCTAGAGGCTTAGTGATGGGCAGTCACCTGGTGGCAGGGAACACGTATCTGTACTCACACTCTCCCCCTTTCCCTTTGGTGTTGGGGCAAGAACAAGGAGCAGAGTGGGCAGTAATTTCTCCTTATGCTGTTGCCATGGAGAAGCTGTAGCCCTGGCTCAGGTCATGATCTCAGGGTTCATGGGACTGAACCCCACATCGGACTCTGTGCTGACAGTATGGAGCCTGCACTGGATTCTCCCTTTCTTCCTGCCCCTCCCCCACTTGAACATGTTCTCCCAAAATAAATAAATGAACATTTAAAAAGAGAATAAAATGCTGTTACAGATAGCAGAAAACATAAATAATAGTGGCGTAACTAAGAACATGGTAATAAGAAGTCTAAAAGCAGATAGTCTGAGGCTAGTGCAAAGGCCCCACAATGTAGCCAGTGACTTAAATCAGTTGCCCTTGCAGTATAACACTCATCCCCATTCTCACAAAATGACTGCTGGAGCTCCAGGCATCACATCCAAGTTCCAAAAATGAGAAAGAGGAAAATAATAAAAAGAAGAAAGGATACTGTCTATAACAGAAAAGCAGAACCTTTCTGGAAATCCCCAGCAGGCTTCCACTCATTGGCCAGACATGTTTCGCTTGAACACCCTGAGCTGCTAGAGAAACTAGGCAATATAGTTTTTAGCCAGGCTTATTGCTTCCTCTTAAAGCAATGGGGTTCTTTTCTTAGGAAGAAAAAATACGAGTGTGGCTGTTAAGTAGACAAACAAGTCTCCGTCACACAACTCCTTATAAAATTCAGTCAGGTTTTCCAGCGAACCACCAGCTTGTGACCTTCCAGCATTCTTCTGCCATCCATGCGTTCTTTGCAAATTTATCACTCTCAAGCCCATCTGCCTTCTAACATCCTCACCTCCAGAGTCTACTGGTGTGTGTAGGACTTACCTTCAGTCCTCCTCAGAGACCAGAAACCACAGTGAATACCCTTGCTCCCCTCTCTGCCTGGCCACCCTGCCAGCCCAGTCACCTCCCTCCTGCCTCTTCCCCTGTGCCCCAGCAGTGTCACTTGCTCTGCACTTCTGGAAGCCCAACATTTGCAAACAACTCAACAAAAGTGGGGCATTTGGCTAGCCCAGGCCTTAGGAGGGCGCATTTAGGGAGTCACCGCCCCACTCCCAAACACTGCACTTCCCCATCCTGCCTAAACGCCCCTCCTCTATTACCTGACAGGTAATCCTAGTGGCGTGGTTGTGACTAGTCACGATCAATGGTGCTTTCCTGGACTTAGACGGTCATCAGTGTAGAGCCTTTTATTCCCAGCTTTCAGTGACATTCCGGTGGGACCAGAAAATCCCTCTTGGCTGCCAACATACCCTGCTATCCTTTGTGTGGGTTTTTCACTATCCCGGCCCTCCCCTCTGCTCCCCACAGCAGATGTCCCCTCACTTGCCCTGCCAATGCAGTTCCAGGTTAACGTACTAGTCCAACCTTCAAGCCTGTTATTTTTTTCTCACAAATGTTCACAACCACAGAGGCATTGGACATAAATGCACACACACCCTCAATCAGAAGGAAGCTGCATGGCTAAAATCAAGTCCGCCTAATGGGTTTGAAATCAGTGCTGGGCTTTGAGTCACTGTTTCTATCCCTCTAAAAGATTTGGGGTAAGAAGTCATTATCCTGGGAGTTGAAATACTCCATGCCGCAGATAAATGCCCAGTTTATGTTCTCTTGCATTCTGCACTCTGTTTTACTGCATACAGGATACGGAACTCTGAGAGGGCCCAGGGGTGTGTGTCTAAGTGCTGGGTGCAGCTCTGGGAAGCAAAACATCAAATTCTCAAGGAGTCTTTTTATCATCTCAGAGCCTACATCTCCAGGCTCCCTCTTTCATCCTCTCCTGCTTCTGACCTCCCCAGGGACAAATCATCCTTCTCCCTCGGATTTTTATTCTTCAGCCATCATAGCAATTTAAGCTGCTTTTATCCTGAATTCCACAAGTGAACAATATTTTCAGCTATGCCTAACTATAACTAGGAGGGACTGGTTCTAAAAAGCGTTCCTGGCCAGAGGATTTCATAGAGGCAAATCCATCTGGAGACTATGGTAAGGAGCTGTGGCTCAGGCAGGGTCTGGCTGACCCATCGTGGTTCCTGGGTCCTGGAGCCTAGCCCAGTGCAGCTCAGTACTCAGGAGACGGGTCTCATAGTGGTCCTACACCCCTCTCCGATCCACAACCACCTTGGAACTCCGGGCCGAGATCAACACTTGTGTGTTGTCTACCACCCCTACTAGAATGCAAACTCCATGCATGCAGGAACTTTGTTGGTCCTATTCTTTACTGCAGCCCCAGTACCTAGAACAGTGCTGTCACATAAATGCACAATTTGCGTTGAATAAATGAACGTCAGCCGCAGGCGAGAGAACCTTGGGCCCAGGGCAGCGCAGTAGCTGACTCAGCCCTGGCTCCTGGTCACACCAGAGATACTCCTGGAGCCAGCGCAGGTCCCCACATGGGTGTGCCACACACATGGGTGTGCACACCACGGACTAGGCCAGAATCCTATGGGAATCTTGGGGCTGGGACCACAGGACTGTGTTCAGTGCTATTCAATCTGTGCATGTCCGGCCCTGGGACAGAGCACCAGGTCCCCCTCCGCTCAGTCCGGCATCCACCTCCCTGTCGTGGCTGGATTGCGGTGTTACTATTGCCTCTGGGGGCAATAGTATAATTACTGAGGCATCAAGGTGTGCAGTTTTTTGTTCTGAACAAATAGTTCGCCTTGCTTTTTAAGAAGCAAAGATAATTCAGCTCGGTGATCAGGCTTCCAGATGAATCTGTTGGTCATAGAAGATGGTTTCATTATTGTACCAAAAAAAAAAAAAAAAAAAAAAAAAAGGAAAAAAAAAAGACAAGCCTGAAAAGAAAGGCTTATGTGGTTTACAGTTTGGAACGTTTCTTTTCTGAACCTTTAGAAATTTTCCCTGTGAGGCTTAATACAGCAAAAGCTTGAGTGGAAAATGTGCTTATCTGTGATCTCAGATGCCAGGCAGCCTAATAAATCCAGCCTAGGTTAAGATTAACATTGTCTGAAGCCAGAGCTTCTTGGTCTAATCTGTAGTCAAAGGGGTAACCAAACATCCTTTCATGTGGACCACTGCTGACTTTTTTTTATATCCACAGAAGTAGGACCAAAGGAAAACTTTAAAGCTGACATCGTTGAACTTTATAAGCTGAAAAGCATTATCTCTGCTGAATGGAGAAAACAAAGATTTTCATAAAAGTGCCAAAGCGGTACCCAGAGGAGCCCCAAATTTTCTTATGCAAAACTCATTCCCATTACCTGAGGAGCTTCTGTGGAAAGTTTCAGGATGGAATTTGGGAAAAATGGAGACAGGTAGCTGTTGATATAATGAAGGGTAAAATACTTCAAAATTAATCTTCTTACCGGTTAAGAACAGTAGCTCCTGGGGCGCCTGGGTGGCTCAGTCGGTTAAGCGTCACGGCTCAGGTCACGATCTCTCGGTCTGCGAGTTCGAGCCCCGCGTCAGGCTCTGGGCTGATGGCTCAGAGCCTGGAGCCTGCTTCCGATTCTGTGTTTCCCTCTCTCTCTGCCCCTCCCCTGTTCATGCTGTGTCTCTCTCTGTCTCAAAAATAAATAAACGTTAAAAAAAATTTTAAAAAAGAACAGTAGCTCCTGTAACAGTAGCTCCCTGTTACAGGATGGAATTGGGACCCCACTCTCCAAATTCATATGTTGATGATGTGATTGTAGTAGAAGGTGGGCCTTTGGGAGGTAATTTGCAGATAAGATCCTGAGGGTGGAGCCCCCATGATGGGATTAGTGCCCTCATAGGAAGAAGACACTTCAAAGCTCCCTCCCTCTGCCCTGCATGGACTCAGCAAGAAGGTGGCCATCTACAAGACAAGGAGAGGCTGTCAGCAAAACTTGACAGATGCTGGCACTCCGACTTTGGACTTCCAGCTGCAGAAATATAAGAAATAAATGTTTTGGGTTTTTTTTTAAAGCCACCCACCTACAGTATTTGGTTACATCAGCCCAAACTGACTAACACATTCATGTCACAGGCCAACATCCTAGGCCCACAGGTTCTGAGTGATGTCCCGACTTAATCTCCCCCTCATTTTCTCTGTTTCAGTCCATTGGCCTCCTAGATGCACTAGGCGTACTCCTACCTCAGGGCCGTGGCGTTGGCTGTTCTTTTGTCTGGAATGCTCTCTTCCAGGCTCCTACATGGCCTGGCTCACTTGTGAACATCTCTTAGGTCTTTACTTGATGTCAGCCTCTCAATGAGGCCTTCTCTGACTCTATCTAAAGTCACAACAGTTATCCCATATGGCCTGTCCTCTTTCTTGCTTGATTTCTCTTTATAGCATTAATATACTTTTTTCCCACTTCACCTGTTTATTGTCCACCTTCCCTACTAGAGCATCACTTTCCTAAGGACAAGTAGTTTTGTGTTTACTACTCTATCTTGAGCACCTAGAACAAGGCTTGATACATAATAAGCTCTCAATAGGTTTTTTTAGTGAGTGAATGAATCAGTGAATACATTTAATCCCAAACTTACCTAAATCTGAGGTCTAGGTTTATCTGTACACATTGTATAGTCTCTATTGTGTCTGCAGTGTATCCGTTGTCTTTGATGCAGATCTTCCACAGGGTTCCATGGCTTGCTCCAGATTGCTGGTTGAGTGGGCCAGATGGGAGGCATGCTACAACACCTGGAGTGAGAAGGCCTGGGAGAAAGCCAGGCCTGGACAAGCAAGAATGTGGAAAAGTGGACAGAGCAAGCCTCCAAGGTGCCACAGCACTCTGGGCTCTCCTGGGCATCTGAACAGGAAGTGGCCATAGCAGCAGGGAATTCAGATGTCAGTCAAATGTTCAGTCAGGCTATGGCTCTGCTTCCACAAAATCTGCCCATTTTTGACAGGACTTTAGCCTGGGGGCTAAGGGCAGAATTCGGTTCCTAGGGGAGGAAATTGACCAGAAGGATGGAAAACATCAAGGCCTCAGATATGCAGGCCTAGAAGAGTGAGGATAGATAAGAAATCAAGAGCCTCCCAAGCAGTCCATCCCAGTATGCGGGAGACATGTCACCCTGGGGGGTTCAGAGGGACACAGGCTTGAACTAGGGGAGTTTGGTTTAGGCTCTGGAACTGCAGTGAAGGGACCCAGGAGGACAGCAGCAGCTGTCCTGGCTGGTCCCTGGCCCCACTGGTTGGACAGCCTCCTTTTGTCATGCTCACTCACGGTGTAGACACTCCATGGATTCAGTGGGGAGGATGTGAGAAAAGCAGAAGAAGGAGGCTAAACCACGGTCACTGATACCACTATGGTTATTCTGATATCATTACCATCTAACCCCTGAGGGAAGTTTAAGGAGCTGGAATTCTTCTCTCAAGAACTGCTTCTTAACAGCACTCTCCTCAGATTGCTTTCTTCTGTACTCCTGCTGCCCTATTCTGTCTAGCAGATGAATTTAAATTCACTATTTTAAACACTGTTGCTCTAATGGAAGCTTATCCAGGGTCCGGAGGACTTCCCCACCCCCCAGAGTTAGAGCTAACATTCCATTCAGAGCACAAGCTGGTGATGGTGGATTAATTAATTCTGCCTGTAAAAAAGAGAAAGAAAAACCCTCCTCTTTCCTTTAGAACCACGATAAACTGCTTCTTTATTTTTTGTCAGTTTTATCAACCTTTTTTTTAAGAGCTGGGCTCAGCTTTTATTGGTTTTTTTTTTTTTTTTCCCTGTGCCTTTTCAAGTAAAAAGGACTTTTATTAACACTGTTCCTTGCCTGTTAAGAGCCTGGCTTCTGAATAGGATCTTCCTGGAAAGCCCTGAGTGATAGATCACAGTCCCAGTGCTGTCTTGGGTTTGCAATTGACTATCTTGGTCAGGAGGCCTGTTCTCCCAGATGTGACAGGCCCTCAGAGACTTCTGTGTGGATAAAAGTACAGATGTTTGAAAAGTGAGTGGCAAAGGACAGAAAAGAAAACCTTTCCCAGAGTCTGCTTCTTTCATACAACTTTGTGCTGTTCAGTTTTATATCTGTTTCTTAATCTGGGGCCAAAGAACTGACTGCTTATTCACTTTCCAGCTTCCGGGTGTTCTAGTCCAATGGCTGCATCCGGGGCACTTCCAGTCTTACTCCACGTTCTCTCCCTGTCCCCCCATCTCCTTCCTCAAGGAGCGCTCTATTGTTGACTCTGTTTTACAGGGAAGAAGATCAACCCCTGAACTGATCATTATTTTTCTTGAGTCACCAAAGTTAAGTGGGCCAGGACTTAAGCTTATGCTCAACCCAAGTCCCAGCTCCAACAGCTGCCCCTGCCTCTCTCAGCTCCTTTCACAGCAGCCAGAACCAAACTTCCCTAGCACAGGCATGACTGTGTCCCTCTGAGTCCCCCAGAGTGGCATGTTACCTAGGTCCTGGAATGGACCACTTGGAGGCTCTTGACTTCATATCTATCCCTACTCTTCTAGGACTATATATCCAAGGTCTTTACACCTTCCATTGTTCTGGTCCGTTTTCTCCCCCAAGGGACAGAATTCTGCCTTTGACCTCCCAGGTACCATGCTTCTGGTGTCCTTGAAGCAATCAAGTTCATCATAGCCCTTGGCTTTGGCCATTCTGGAGCAGCCAGACTTGGGACACGTTCCCCAACTGCATTTTTGCATCAGACCCTTACCTTTTCCCCTAGCCCTAGCAGGAAGAAGCATTGAACAGAACAACCTGGCACCCGTTCTTCTTCTACCCGCCTGGCTACTGCATCTCCTGGAGCAGAACCTGTTGGGACTGGTTCTTGCCTTCCTGAAGAGATGTTTCTGCCACTCAGCCTCTTAGAATGGAATCCCCTTCTCTGGGTTTTGTGCTGTTTTGTTTTGTTTTGTTTCCCTGAGCAAGCCAAAGCCAGTTCCCAGCCACCTTATCTCTGTTACAACTTTTCAGTTTTCAAAGTGGATTTTACGGTTGTTCACAGCAAACAATGCCCCCAGCTCTGTTTTTCCTCCCATCCCCCACCTAGCCAGGCTTTACAAAGTAATTCCCAACAACTCCAGCACAGACTCCTACCAGCAGGAGGAACATCAGCAGTTCATATATAATATAATAAAAACCACCAGCTTGTTTTCTCACTGGTAGCCTTGTAGCCAAGTGCTAATGATGTCTTCTGCTGAATTGATTAGGTCTATTGGCTGAGTTTCTAATACCCAGGCTGTTCTGCAATTAGAGAATACCTGCTGCTTCTCTGTCTTTCTACCTAATCATTACATAGCTCCTTAAGTCAAGATAAGACATTTCCACCCACTCCCTCTCTTTGTTGATAAAGAAACTAAGGCATTTCACATGAAAAGCCCATGGCAGAAATGAGCAAATGACCTTCTGAGGTCCAGTACGGTGCTCTACCCACAGTCCTCTGCCACCGGCTTACTTTGGTCAATTACACCAGACAACCCAGTCTTCCTGCTCCTGCAGAAACTTCTCAGAGCACTGTGTGATCCCACCATAATGCAGCTGCATAGGACAGGTCTCTGTCCTCAAGGCTGGTCAGTACCTATGATATGACCTGGTGTGAAAAATTAGCCAACTAGGGCTGAACCTGTCACATCTGCTTTCAGGTTTGAGCTCAGAATATACAGAGGGAGCTTCTGTTTTCTGTAGTAGCTGCTGAAATTCAAAAGCAGAGACAGAGTAACTGAGTACCTTATAGGTGGAGCTCCAGAGCACAAAATCCACCTGCTGCTGCAGTTATGTGGTAAGGCCAGCTGCCATGGGGCACAGTTCCTGAATGTGCTTACAGTTAGGCTGTAGGATCTTCCCAAGCATCCTTGGGGCCGTTTGGAGTTTCTGTCTTCCTAGTTTCCTCATGAACTCTTACATCCAGCCCTTATTACTAAAGCTAAACTACCCACTACAATCCAAATGAACCCAGCAAACTCATCAACCGTGCTGACAATAAAAAATTTCAATGTTGGTGCTTCGTTTCCCAATATATATTTCATTAGAACCATAGAAGATGTTTTAGAATTATATCCTGGCTTACCCTTTAAAATTTTCAGGTCCAAATCCAATCACCCCTCTTAAATTAAATCATCATTGAATTGGTTACAATGGTTAATATATGTGGAAGCAGCTGGTACAATGTCTGGAAGCTAGTAGGAGTCCAATGTATGTAAAATTTTAATTTAGATTTTGAACCTTATGACTGACACAAGAGAGGCTTCTGGAGGAAAAATGGTAGAAAGTTTCCCCAAGGAAGGCCTGGCTCAGGTGCCTCAGATCTACAGGAGTGCGTACCATTTCCAGGACGGTTTTAGGCACAGGACAGCGGACACTATGCCATGGCATTCAGAAGGGCCGAGTAGCCAGGTACCAGGACTTCAGACATCTTTAGTTTCTCTGATCCATTTTTCTCTAGGGCATTGAATCTATTTTTCTAGGGTTGAAACGCAAGCAGGAAAGGGATGATGGAGACAGAAACAGGAAACATTCAAGAAGCTTGGACCCCAGTCCAGACCATGGCAAAACAAACAAACAAACAAAAATCCCAGAAGCTAGAGGGAATGTTATGGCTGGATTGTGTCACCCTAAATTCATATGTTAAGGCCCCAGCTCCAGGGCCTCAGAATGTACCCCTATTTGGAGATAAGCTCTTTAAAGATGTGATTAAGTTACAATGAGGCCATTAGGATAGGACCTAATCCAATATGACCGGTGCTCTTATGCTAAGAAGAGGAAGAGACAGTAGGGGTGCACGTGCACAGACGGATGACCAAGGGAAGGGGCAATGAGAGGACGAGAGATACAAGTCAAGGAGCCAGGCCTCAGAAGAAACCAAACCTGCCAACACCGTGACCTTGGACTTCCAGCCTCCAGAATGGTGAGAAATAAATGTCTGTTGTTTGAGCCTTCCAGTCTATGGTGTCCTGTTATGGGAGCCTGAGCAGACTACGACAGGAGGGCAAAAAGAAAGTGAGGGGAGTGGAATGAGCTAGGCCAGATCTGAAGATTGATGGAAATGAGGGCTCAGACTGGAGCTTTGCAAGCTGCTTTCACTTCTGTTAGTTCCAAATCAACAATCAAGGAGTGCAGAGGCTCCCCCACATAAATACACGTGATGGGGTGGGACGGTGGCCCTTTCCTGATTCCTGGGAGTCCACTGGTCTTACCAGGCTGAAGAGCTCAGCGCACAGGCTCCCTGCCTTTTAAACCATTCTACCAGCAGCGGGGTCACATCCGCCCCTAAGTGTTCCTGCTCCCACGGAAACAAGGTCCTGCTCTGCCATGGTTACATACCTCCACGCTGCATTTTTTTAAATCACTCATTAGGCCTATCTGGCTGCGGTCCACCGACAGAAGGTCACAGCTGCCAGACAGAAACTTGGCCTCCGGCCAGAATCCTCAGACCCCCCCCGCACCCTGTCCCGTTGTCTCAGAGAGAGTTGGTAAACGTCCCCCAGAGGTGACAGTCTCTATAACTGACGCTGCACCCGAAACAGCTTCTCTGCCCTCTCCTCGTTCCCACCACCAGCTCTGGGTCGGGATGATTTATCCAGCCTCTCAGGGGAAGGAGAGGGAATAGCTGACATTTCCAGAGCTGGCTACCCAGAATTTCACATGCATTATCTCATTTAATCTTTAGAAACCCTACAGGAGGAGTATTATTATATGATCACCCCATATCACAGGTCAAAGGAACTGAAGTTCTGGGGGGTCAAACTACTTCCTCAAAATCACAGAGAAAGCAAATGCGTTAGAACCCAAGACCATCTTGGGGCGCCTGGGTGGCGCAGTCGGTTAAGCGTCCGACTTCAGCCAGGTCACGATCTTGCGGTCCGTGAGTTCGAGCCCCGCGTCGGGCTCTGGGCTGATGGCTCAGAGCCTGGAGCCTGTTTCCGATTCTGTGTCTCCCTCTCTCTCTGCCCCTCGCCCGTTCATGCTGTCTCTCTCTGTCCCAAAAATAAATAAACGTTGAAAAAAAAAATTAAAAAAAAAAAAAAAAAAGAACCCAAGACCATCTGATACAAAAACCCAGTCTCTTCCCACGGCACCCTGATGCCTCCTTACCCGGAGCTGCGTCGGTACACCGTCCCATCCCTGCGGCATCCTCCCGTGTGACCCAGCGTTAGATTGTGAGTGCACTTGGTTTATTTTAGATTCTCTTTTCCATCGTTGCCATTTCCCAGCTCCGTTTTTAATTCCTCTCATACCCTGCATGTAGTCCACCAGCAAAGCCTGAGGAAGCCAGTCTCAACAACTCACGTGGAAGCTTACTCTCTCCACGGCCACCGCCTGGTCTAAGCCGCCAACCTCCCTGCCCTTCTGCACTTACTGGATTCCCGCCATAGGACTCCATGCCCTGCCACAGCCCCCGGTTAATCTGAAACCTAGGTTGGACATGCCATGGTGTGCTGCAGACACTGCCATAGCTCCCCAGTTCAGTTCACTCAGGGTAAGAGCAAAGCCTCCCAACAGTCCGCCAGGTCTGAGGTGGTCTGCCTTGCCTCTCGCTAATGTTATCTCTCACTCTTTCCCTCCTTCTCTTGGCTCTGGCCACACAGGTCTCTTTGTTGCATCTTTAGCACACTCCTTGCTTCACACCCGTGTCCTTCCTGCTCCTCACCCAGAAGTCCACTGGGTTCCAGTCACCCCCCCTGAGGCCTCCCCTCCCTACCTTTGTGAATTCCACAGCACACCTCCACCCTACACTTCCACTCCCACCCACCCTACTCCTGCTTTTCTTTTTCACTATAATCTCCTAATGCATCTTATAGTTTATCCATGCATTGTGGCTTATTGTCTGACTCTTTTCTCTAGAATGAAATCTTCTTTTATCTGTTTTTGCCATTGCTGTGTCCCAAGGGCCCAGAACAGTGCCTGGTGCATAGTAGGTGTTCACTACACATTGGCTGAAGCGTTGGCTGAAGGAATGGAATGAATGAATAGATAAAGAGCTGGATCCTATCATAGCACGGCTACAATCCACTATCCCCAACGTTTACTTCTAATTTTTTTTTAATTTTTTAATGTTTTTATTTATTTATTTTATTTATTTATTTATTTATTTTTTGAAGGAGAGAGAGAGAGATAGAGCATGAGCAGGGGAGGAGCAGAGAGAGAGGGAGACACAGAATTTGAAGCAGGCTCCAGGCTCTGAGTTGTCAGCACAGAGCCCCACACGGGGCTCGAACCCAGGAGCTGTGAGATCATGATCTGAGCCAAAGCCAGACGCTCAACTGACTGAGCCACCCAGGCGCCCCCCAATGCCTACTTTTAAAGCAGGATGCTATCCAACTTCAGCTCCTCTGTTTCTCTCCTTCAGTTCCTCTGAGAGGAAAGCTCTGTTTTCTGTATGTGCTTCAGTGAGCTAGCCCAGCCCTCCAGTTCCATTATAAATGCAAACCATTTCACCCTCACGTAAGGGCAGCTCTTGCTTCTCTCCCTTCTATACAGGGCAAACCTGAGGCATCTGAAACTCCAGTCAAGTGGTGACAAAACAGTGCCAGTCCCAATGCGTTAATGAGCGGACGCCCCCCCCCCCCCCCCCGCCATTCTTTTATTTGGTCAGAAGTGGCTAATGGTAAACATCATTAGAATAACACAGCCTTAAAACTGAATGTGAGTGGGGCGCCTGGGTGGCGCAGTCGGTTAAGCGTCCGACTTCAGCCAGGTCACGATCTCGCGGTCCGTGAGTTCGAGCCCCGCGTCAGGCTCTGGGCTGATGGCTCGGAGCCTGGAGCCTGTTTCCGATTCTGTGTCTCCCTCTCTCTCTGCCCCTCCCCCGTTCATGCTCTGTCTCTCTCTGTCCCAAAAATAAATAAACGTTGAAAAAAAAAAAAAACTGAATGTGAGTTAATGTTCATAACAAGAGGAATAATTAGTTTCTCCATAGACATTTACATTTAATTTCTAAATCTTATTATTTACTATATTTTGTCTTGTTTAGGGCCCTTGGTAAATTGTTTGCATTTAACAAGATGTTGACTCTCACAAGTCTTGTATTTCATACTCGAGAAGTCAAAGCAACACCTTTGATCAAAGTGGAATGTTTTACTTAAATAACCATAAAACTCTCCTCATGGAAGCAAGTGCACCCAAAAGCACAGTTAGCAGATTTTCTGTTGTTCTTTTCAATTCTTGACATTGGCCCAGTTTGGTCTCTACCCTGCTGTAAAGTGGATATCCTAGCCCAATGTTACCCTCTTCACTGTAGGAACTGGGGCAGTGATTGCCAAACCTAGACCCTCAACAAATCACTTTGGGAGCATCCCGTGAATGAGGACACCCTGGAAGCTGTAATCCAGTGTACATATGAAAAGGTCTGGAGCCTACTCCTTGGAAAGGCCCCCTGGATGCTCTGATGGAAACCTGATGTGGGAGCTAGCACGCTGGTGACTTACTCTGAGGAGACTGAGCAAGGCGCTTTGCACATGGTGGTATTCACTCCAAAATATGCATTGACTTGGAAAGAGATAAGAAAACTGAGCCTTACTGACAGTGACTGAGCATTTGATATGGAAGCTCCAGAAGGCTAAGGACCTTGTCTGTCTCCAGTTCTTTGCACAGTATTAGGGACACAGAGTATAAAAAAATCAGTTGAATAAATGAAACTACTCCAGCTGATCACTTTATATACAGCATTCATTTAACTACTCTTTACAAAAACCAGGTGAGGTGGGTACTATCAGCTCTCTTTTACAGATAGGCATACTGGCATTCTGAGAAGTTAAGGAAGTGGCTAAATTTTCTAGGAGGTGCCTGAGAGAAGACTGGAACTCAGGTTTGCTTAGCTCCAAAGACCTGGGCTATTGCACACCCCTGCAGGGTGACTGGGTGGGTAGGTCACAGTGGGTTCCAATTGTGCTGGTACCTGCTTTCTCCATGCCTAGCCTGCATCAATGACTAAAGACCTCCACCCCGTGGGCCTTCTTCTACTCACCTCCTCCAAAGCCCATCATGACCCCAGCCCCATCAGAAGGTAGGTTTGGGATATGTCACACTGCCCTGAGTCAGGATTCTGTTACACCCAGAGTAGCCCCCAACCATCCACGTGTTTGCAGAGCTGGATTCTCCCTGCCTGTCTGCTTTCTTCCCCATCCCTGCCAAGAGGAACCTGTCAATAAGACCCCACATCTCTCTGGCCTGTTCTTGGAATTCTTGTCTCCTTCAGATGGGGTCCTGACCACCTGCCCAGTCCTTTTGCTAAACCCCTTTTCCCAATTTTCCCAGCTCACCTCCCTACACTTTTCTCCCCACTTTCTCCCAATTAGATTCCACACATGGTCAAGACCTCCTTATGTCTCCCTTAGCTTGTTGTCCCAGATGCCTAGCTGCTCTCCTGCCTTCAAGAATTGTTCCATTTTCGGGGCACCTGGGTGGCTCAGTTGGTTGAGCATCCAATTCTTGGTTGCGGCTCAGGTCACGATCTCATGGTTCATGAGTCTGAGCCCGGCATCAGGTTCTGCACTGACAGTGTGGAGCCTGCATCGGATTCTCTCTCTCCCTCTCTTTCTCTGCCCCTCCCCTTCTCCTGCTCCTCTCTTTCTCTCTCTCAAAATTAATTAATTAGTTAATAATTAATGAATTTTAAAAAAGGAATCGTTCCATTTTCCAGACACCCCCAGCATGATCTATGAAAGTGCATATTAAGCCATGTCACTGCTTTGTTTAAAGCCTTTGAAAGGATCCCCTTACTTACTAATTATAGTCCCAGCTCCTTGCGAGGGCACAGTCACCTTTCCATGGCCTGGCTCCTACCTTCTTCTCTGATCTTATTTCTTGCAACTCTAGTCACATGGGCCAAGTCATGCTGTATCCACATGTCTTTCAGGTTCTCACTCTTCCCTCTGCCTAAACTGTCCTCCCCACTATTTAAAAAATATAAACCTGTTTGATTCATCCTTCCTGCAAAGCTCAGCTCACCTTGTGCAGAAAGTCTTCCCTCCATTCCCATCCAGGGTGGAATATCTTTTCTCATTGCAACCTCAGCAGATGGCGTTGAAGTCATCTTGTAAGTTCCTCAAGATGGGGAGATTGAGAGTTTTGTTTATTGTTGAGCCTACCACCAACCCTGGCACATAACTGATGTTTAAAAAATGTGTATGGACCTAATTGCTCCAAAGCCTCATGGGAACCATACCAATACTAGGAAACCCCACCTTTCCTGCTACCTGCCTAACCATCAGGATTTGAGCTTTCTGGAGACTTCTGGTCACCCACTCACCAGATTAGTATATCAGGGTGTCAGTGCAAATCTGGAGCTGACACACCTCCTTGCACATAAACACATAGACCATAAGCTTTTTCTCTGTGGAAGTTTCATGGGACAGGGTCCCATCCACTCCCAGCTTTTCCTCCCTATCAACTCCTGTGCACAAAACAAGCCCATGACTCTGAGCCATGTCATTCACACAGGCCAGGCAAATGGTAGCCCTAGCCTGGGTCATATCCATAACAAATGAACATCACTGCTCACAAAGGACCAGGAAGACAGTGCTAGTGGATCAGCTTACTTTCTACATGAATAAGTTGAAAATAGCTTCTTTCCTAAAAGGTGGTCAGGAGTTTCATTTCCATATATGTGTAACAGCACATTAATATGACCCTTTGCTGGGAAGGTATAGCCCAGTTTCCTTGCATCACAGGAATGAAACCTGAAATGGTAACTCTAAAACCCTAAGCCCTTCACAATCCTGTCACTCCTGTGCCATGATCCTGAACAGGAAGCGTGATAGTGATGGGGAAGGGTTTGTTCTCCCACACCAACATCTTAGAACCATAAAGGGACGTTGTATTTTCAAGCTGTGTCTGATCCTATCTTTGTAAATTGGATTAAGCTCTTTACTGTGTATTACTGATATTAAAAAAGAGTGAATTCACATCTTGCAAACACAGCAAAAAGGAACTGCTCTCATGGCAGAGAAGTCATTGGCCAGCATCCACAAGAACCCAATTTTAACTTTTGAGCCCAGTCAGCAGGGAAACCTGCTGGCTTATGGCAGGGTCAACCCCAGGCAACGTTGGAGCTGGATAATGTGAGCTGTCAGAGGCCCAGGTCTCCCTCCTTCCGTCGCTTTTCTCCCCATCCCCTCTCCATACCTCTTCAACCCACACGCTCCATCCTCTTCATCCTTCCAGGTCTTTTCTGGCTCCTGGAGAAAAGAGACTGTATGTGTGTCCCCATGGAGGTTAGGTACAGAGGTGGCACAACCCATGGGAAATTATTTATGTGGTGTTATCCAAGAATAACAGCAATACTTTGTGTGTGAATTGTCTCTACGCTTCGCAAAGCCCTCTTGTCTTCATGACATAGGAATTCTTATAAGGTTTGAGCCCCATGCCTCTCTGCCCCCAGTTTCTCCGGGGAAGAGGAAGAGGTTGCTGGTGGGAAAGAATGAAAACACAAAGGATGAAGACATAAAGGTTAAAATGTCCAGACTTCAGGGGGACAGTGATTTGGGAGTGGGGCCTAGAGAAGAGTCATGAGTAGTTTTCTGCATTCTTCAAATCGCCAGAGGGCATCGGCCCCAAATCTGTCCCTTCTGAGCATTTTAAATGATTGGGATCGATAAAAGGGTAAAAGGAACATGGGCTTCTTTGGTATGGCATTCCCATAATTTAACTGTCCATATTAGGAGAATGATTAAATAGTATTCATTGATTACGAGAATAAGGTAGATACATATGTACAGATAGAAAATCCTATACTGGAAGCAAGTCACTAAATAATTTATATGGTATAGTATAGTAAGATCCCACTAATACACACTCACATGTAAATACCAATTTTAGAGTGCACATGTCTATTTCTTTCATGTAGAAAATTCCAGCTAAGCACAAAGAACTCGCTTGTGTATTTCACATTTCATGTGATGATGCATGAAAAAGTTCAGCGTTGATTTATCCCAAACTATCAACAGTGGTCATGGGTGGAGAAGGGAGTAAGATTATGGGTATTGGGGCTTAAGGGGAATTCTCACTGTTTACTCTACTTACCTTTATATTGTTTGATTTTGGGTTTATAGGGGACATGAACTGATTTTGTCATTTAAAAAAAAAAAAGGTATTCTTAGATCAAGAGAAATTAAACTAGTCTTCTAGTAGTCAAGAGTTCAAGGAGGGCACTTTTTATTTCGGCAGATAGTTAATGTCCCAGACTAGTGTCCCCAGGGGAATGGCCGTAAAGAAGACTCAGGTAAGCTGAGCATTAGTCTGTAACCTATACACCTCCATTGTGTGCAGAAGACCTTCTAGCTCCGAATCTGGATAGAAAATTCCAGCTAAGCACAAAGAACTCGCTTGTACTACATCTGACAGGACGACCAGACTCCAACTGTTCCTCCTAATAGAATTCACCTTGAGAGTCAAAGAATGAAAATATTTTGCACATCTTGCTGTGGCACCTGGATAAACACACACACATATGCGTAGTTACCTGACTAATGATCTTGCTTTAAGATTGTCTTTTCAAGGAGCATGGGAGGAAGGTTATCACAAAAATTGTAACTTCACTTAGGAAAATGCTGTCGGTTTTTAATCAAACATGCAGAAAATGCCAATTTTAGAGTGCACATGTCTATTTCTTCTCTATATCAAGTGCAGGTGAAAATTCTGGTTGATGGCCCTCAAGTGTGTGCCTGTCAATCTTGCCGCCTACATTACATCTCCATCCCTGCTCTTCCTGCCATGCTGTCTCCAGGAGGAGTCTGAAGCTTTGCTTCTCTGTGAAGGGTTTTTGGCCTGAGCTATGGCAGGGCCAGAATCTCTTCACCATTGGCCCAGGTTCCCTTCCTAGAGGAGGTAACACATGGCTCTCAAGTGCTCAGTAAGATCAGGATCCCCACCCCTCCACCCACCACGTGAAATAATTTCTGAGAAGGTCATACTTCCCTCCCGAAACTCAGTGCAGGCTATTTATTGTTTCTCCTCATGGCTCTCGGTAGACACTGGCTGGAAACATGTTGCTAAGCCCTATTGTTAAAGCCTTGCCCTCGACAGCCTCGAGCCCAACAAGGAAAGGGTCATTGCAATGGGATCCCCGAGGAAGGTGGAGGGAGAGGTTTACCCTGGCTGCAGGCAATTAAGGGGGTGAACTTCCTGTAGGGACTTTACAAAGAATGATAGAACCAACTAAATGTGGGTCCTCTTTGTTTCACCATCATGCAACGGGCAATTCCAAACTACGGCAGGGCCAAGTACTCATCCTTGCCAGGGTGGACCACTCTCATGTCCCATGGCACAAAAATGCCAGGAACCTCATAGTGCTCTGTGGTCAAGAATTTGAGGTTCGAAGTTGGAAAACCTGGTTAGAATCTCAAGCCCGCAGCTATTGCCTCTATGAAGTTGGCATGGCACTTGACTATTGCCTCTATGAACTTGGCATGGCACATGGAACTTGAGGCACTCTGAACCTCAGTTTCCCCTTTGTTAACATTGTAAAATGTTAACATGAAATGAAATCATATGAAAGGTTAATATTTCGTAGAATTTTTGTGAAGATATAACGAAAGGAACTATGTGAAAACTTGATGAATTGTAAAGTGATATAGAAGTACTAAAGTATGCACTGGCTGAATGGGTCCCTCCATGGGAACATGGCTAATACTAACGTAACAACATGGATAGAGATGGAGATGAAGCCCCAAACTGGAGGGGAAACCGTACAGAAAAGTAGTAAGCACTCATTATAAGAACTGACTTCAGGTTTTCTTTGGAGGCTGAGTCAGAACCCACGAAAAAGTATGGGCGGTCTTATTATTTGTAGTTCAAATTAGGTTTGGGTTAGAGGCTCCTCAGATATGGCCAGTATATTCACTTTTCCCTGTTTTACGCGTGCTGGGCTCTCTTTATGCCTTCCCCCTTCTGTCCCTGTCCCTGTCAAACTCTCATTCCTCTTTATGTCTGCAATCTGTATCTTTCACACCACCCCAGCTGCCACTTCAAAATAAAGCCACACTTCCTTTTTAATTCCAAATTAAGTTGGCCAAAGTCCCTACCTAATGAGGTAGGGTATGAGATCTGTCTTTTCCTGGATTTTCCCTCTCAAGGATCCCAAGGGATCACTACATGCCCTCACGAATCAGTTCCCCTTGCCACTTACCTGCTGTCATGCACCAGTCGCTCAGAAGCCCTGTCAAGGCTGGACTCTGCCACCATGGGCCAGGGGCAGTCCTTGGGTCTTGTGGTTGGGTGAAGCCATGGTGTTGTTGAAAGTCTCGCTGGAGCACTGGTAATCCCACACGGATGCAACCCCACACAGAGGTCTTCTCTGTGTCCCACCAGTGGAGGCTGCTAGGGAGGAGTCAGTGCCCACAGCTAAGCTGCCTGCCCTGGAGGGCGCAGCTCTGAGAATTCCTCCTTTTGGGTGATAGTCACTATCACAGTCTAAGGCCGGCCCATGGTGCCAGGTTCCTGAGTCGAAGGATTTCTGGCATCATTACCTTCTAGTGACCTAGGCCTGGGGTCTGAATCCAGGTTATTCCTAATGTTGAGGGAGTTATCCAGATCAGTCAGTGGCTCTGTACAAATTTTAAAATGCTCCTTGGGGCGCCTGGGTGGCGCAGTCGGTTAAGCGTCCGACTTCAGCCAGGTCACGATCTCGCGGTCCCTGAGTTCGAGCCCCGCGTCGGGCTCTGGGCTGATGGCTCAGAGCCTGGAGCCTGTTTCCGATTCTGTGTCTCCCTCTCTCTCTGCCCCTCCCCCGTTCATGCTCTGTCTCTCTCTATCCCAAAAATAAATAAAAACGTTGAAAAAAAAAATAAAAAAAAAAAATGCTCCTATCTCCTTGACCAGTGACCTAATGCAGGGTCCCCTGTTACTTAACCTGAATGAAAACCTAATCTACTTCCACATGACTTGGGTACACTATCTAGGCCAGGTTTGACCAGGTTGGCACCAGGAACCAGAACATCAAGCCCATATGCTAGGAATTGCTACCACACCCTCAGATATCCCTGGTGGTTTGGTCAGAAATCTGGCAAAGCCTTAGGGCATTAACCAGTCTCTGCCTCTCTTTATACTCACTGAAGAAAATGAAATCTGACTCTGGCTTAACCCATGTCTATTAGAGTACAGGAAGCCAGAACTCGTCCTTTAGAACTATCTTAAGCTGTCAGATTTGCTTCTCCAAATGGGTGTTCCTCATAACTAGATTTAGGTAAGAAAATCTTTTTGGTTTTCTCAAAAATTCATATGTACCTCAGAATATAACTGTATTTGGAGATAGAGTCCTTTTTTTTTTAATGTGCATTTATTTATTTATTTCTGAGAAAGAGAGAGAGACAGCATGAATGGAATAAGGGCAGAGAGAGTGGGGGAGAGAGAATCCTAAGCAGGCTTCATGCTGTCAGCACAGAGCCCAACATGGGGTTTGAACTCACAAATGGTTAAGATCATGACCTGAGCTGAAATCAAGAGCTGGCTGCTTAACCGACTGAGCCACCCAGGTGCCCCAGAGATAGCCTTTAAAAAGGCAATTAGGGTTCAATGAGGTCATTAGGGTAGGCACAATCCAATATCACTGGGGTCCTTATAGGAAGAGGAAATTTGGACACAGACATGTATGGAGGGATGATGCTGTGAGGACACAAGGAGAAGAGGGCCACCAATAAGTCAAAGAGAGAGGTCTGGAACAAATCTCCCTTCATAACCCTCAGAAGGAACCAACTCTGCCAACACCTCGATCTTGAACTTCTAGCCTCTAGAACTTTGATAAAATAAATTCCTATTGTTTAAGCTACCCAGTCTGTGATACTTTCCTATGGCAGCCTTAGCAAACTGATATAGCCACTCAGCATAGAAAGAAGGAAAGAAAGAAAGAAAGAAAGAAAGAAAGAAAGAAAGAGGAAAAGGAAGGGAGGAAAAAAGGA
>NW_024412376.1:37758701-37965910 GCF_014898765.1 Herpailurus yagouaroundi
GAAAGAAAGAAAGAAAGAAAGAAAGAAAAGAAAAGAAAAGAAAGGAAGGGAGAGGAACCCATAACTCATGAAGCAAGTGGGGCTTTTAGCCTGAGACTCTTTTCTGGACCAACTTCCTCATCTGGCTGTGGGAGCCAGGGTGAGCCCAATCCATAGCTCTGCATTTGACACCCCCAAGCACTGGGAGTCTTTGTTTCTCATTCTTAACTGTAGGTCCTCCTCATAGCCACAGGAATATGAAGCGAGACCCGGGTGTGGCTGATGGGAGGCCAGGTAGTGGTTGATTCTTGTGGCAGTGGAAACATCATGATCACTTTCTTTTGTTGTTACCTAATCCCGTCAAGGTCCAGTTCTATACTGGGGCTGCTCAAGGCAGATGCAGTTGAAGGACCCAGCTTGCAAATAAACCACAAACAAGGAGGAAAGAGCACTCTGGAGACAAGGGGTTATGTGTTGCTGGCCTGTTTTTAAAGATAGAACAGAAAAATGCCAAGTATCCTTGGGTCAGAAAGAGCAGAAGGTTCTTCCCAGGAAGTGGCTGCAAGGGAAGAGGCACATTTCAACTTGTCTTTTCCAACCTAACCAGCCTTGTGGTTTTGCAGTCGGCCCAATACCGATTCAAGTAATGGGCCCAAAGGAAAAAGGGTCTTTGGGAGTTGGTGCTTTTTCGGTGTTTTTTCTGAAAAGAAACATTATGAAGCTGAACTTTCTGAGATGATTTTGGGTTCACACCCACTGTCTGTGGAACAGCTTGAAGCTGACTAGATTAGCTCATTGAAACTCTCTGGGATCCGCTCAGACACTGCCCACACAGAAGAGCCCAGCACCTGCCAAGCTCAGAGATCTGGTTTTTGCAAACAGCTCCTGGTTTCTCTGCCTGGGTGGGTTTGGGCTGCTCACTGCCTTCTTCATCCTGGGTCTTGAGGGTCCCGCCTCCATCCTTGCCCAGCCTCACTCCCAGCCTTGAAGTTCAGCCAAGTTGACCACTTGGCCTCTTTGGATAAGTCCTTGGAGCCTCGCTCCTAATTCTCCCTCCTCCCCTCAATTAAACGATTAAACACGTTACTGGTATTTTTACATATCTGAGCAGGCTGCTGCTCCTCACTGGCTCACTTCCTGCCAGCTCTTCTTCTGCAACCTCTTCTCTCCCTGAAAACCATCTCACTCAGACAGAAGGCCCTTATATAACACACTCCCCCCACGCTCCCAGCAAGGGGGGCCTCCACGTCCCCCACTGAAGCACAGACATCTCCATATTCCACTCACGGAAGCAAACACCATCACAGGCTCCCTGGCACCTCTCCGGGCCGGGGAGGTCAGGAGAGGCACCAGCTGATATGAGTGCTCTCCCGCCTTGCACCCTGGCAGTCCCTGCTGCCGCTACCTGGTCCGAGATTACATGAGCAATTGTCATATAATCGTCGCTTAATCTCTTCCCAGAGATTTCAACTGGCTCTAAATTGTTTTGGCTAATAAAAACTAAGGAGATTTGCAAGAAACTCCGGATGCATTTGAACACTTTGGGGGATTGCGCAACCTGAAGGCATATGAAATTTAACTCAAATAAGCATAAGGTTATGTGCATTGGCAAAAGTAATTTAAGATGTGAGCGTACATCTGTGTGCTCCAAATTTGTAGCCTCCTCTGAGGAAGGAGACCTGGGAGTAGCTCAAAATGGATGAAGGGGCAGAGCAGCCGAAAAATGTCCCAGGGTGACTACCCCTTGACAGGGAACCTTAGATCCCATTTTGCAGGGACTTCATCAGTGACCCAAATTGGAACTCTTGCTTAGGTCTGCTACAGACTCCAGAACACCACTCCGTTTTGGGGTAGAGGAACACAGCAAGGGGTGGTTTCCACATGCAAGTGAATCCCTCCAAGCTGATGCCGGGAGCACATGGCAGCATTCTTGCTGAGGCATACAGAAGTACGCATCTGTGTTTGTCTGTGTTTACCATTGACTGCTAAGGCCCGGAAGATGCTAGGTTAACTGCATCCTCTGTTTAACCCCCAGAACCGTGTTTAGATGGAGGAACCCTTTCCAAATTACACCTGGTCCCAAACTCAATGACTTCCCTACTTTCCGATACAAAAATTATTGAAAAGCTGCATTTTCATGTGTTATATACACATACATGAGCTATATAAAACAGAATTTAGTTCCCAGGGTGAGGGAGAATATTGATACAGATATAGATACAGATAGAGATATATAGTTGTAGATAAACATATACACATAAATATATACACATATGTGTATGCACACACACATACTTACTAATTATGATTCCTACAGGTATGTCTTCATCTGGCCCAAGAAAGCCAGTGGACAGGTAAGCAACTTTACTTATACTTTAGAGACACCAGCCTTTACACGACAGGAGAAGGCTGGCATGGGTCTGCCAATCGCACCTTTGTCCTAGCCACCTGACCTTCCTCCGGATCTCTGAAGGAATGGGGCAGAAGGTCACAAACCCCAAATCTCTGTGCCTTTTCAGAGAGATGCTAATATCTGGAAACAGGGGAGGGAGCAATGACCTATTACTGCCCTCTTGCCTCACGGCAACCAGACCTATGCAGGGACCCACCAGCTCAGCTACCTTTCCTCTCCCACCCCAACCCAGAAGAGTAAAAAAGTGATGATTCCAAGGGAGGCTACGGTTTGGGAAAGGAGGTTGCACCTGGAACATTCTCCCTCCTGGAAAATTGTGAGAGAAGTTCCAGTGCCCAGCAATCCAAGAGCCCCTTGTGCCATGAAGGGAGAAGGGGTACATAGCCAGAGCCCTACTTGAGGGTGGGCAAGTCCATTTGGCCTACCCCTCAAGCCATGGCTGGAGATCATCATTATCCAGAGGACAAACTGGGCACGTGAGTGGGAGTCGACAGGAACCGATGTACAATGGGCAGAGCTTCCAGCTGTGCAAAAGGCAACCACGGGAGAGTGTGGGCTTCTTCCTAGCCATCAAAAATGGTAGTCATCTCTCCTCTTTCATGGTCAGCACCTGCTCTGCTGGAGGGCCCATGTTCCCAAAAGCCTCTGCCCAATTTCTTTGCTACCCTGATGTCACCGAAGCAAGCACACCAGTCTATCATAGGCCTTCCAAGGTCTCTTATTGCTAGTAATCCAGGGAATGGATTAATTCATTATTCCATTAATTCATTCGTGCATCAAATACTTCTCAACCCTGTACAAGTCACCAGAGGAGGTGGTGAGAAGATAAAGATTTAGCAGCCAGCTGGGAAACAGAAACTGTACACAGTTCACAATATTATCTGCAAGAGCAATAAAGCAAATAAAAGGCTCCGAAGAACAATTTGTCTCGGGACTAACTAAGCAGGAATTTACCTGAACATCCCTAATAAAGAGGATGCCGAATGATGTCAGAAAGATGGAATTGATCAGTTCCTCTCAGACTTTGAAGTGAACACAGATCATTGGAGGAACCGATTCAGACCGTCTGGGTGGAGCCTGAGATTCTCAATGTCTACACGCTCCCCCAAGATGTCTATGCCGCAGTGCGTCTGGTCCTCAGATTACACCTTGAGTAGGAAGGCTCTAGACCACATCATATGTCACTGGGCTGTGTGCGATATGAACTTACCGCGCTGGCTGGCAACATCGCAATAAAGCACAATTAATATCAAGCCCTGTGTCAGAAGGCTGATACGACGCCCACGTAACCAGTTCTCTACCAACCTAGCTGGACCCAGAAGCAGTTTTCAATAGAGGTGAATGGCAGATTGAAAACAGTGTTTTTGTTTGTGTTTTCATATCGATGTAAAATCAACATAAAATATTATATTAGTTTCAGGTGCACAACATGGTGATACGGTATTTGGACAACGTAGACTGCACGACGATCATCATAGTAAGTCTGTTTACTATCCATCACCATATATAGTTAAGAACTTTGTCCTGGTGATGACACCTTTTAAGATTTACTCTTCTAGCAACTTTCAAATACACAGTATGGTATTGTTAACTATAGTCGCCATGTTGTATATTACATCCTCATGACTCTCTTATTTGTAACTGCAAGTTCAAACTTTTTGGCTCCCTTCACCCCCAACCCCCAACAACCACGCATCTGTTCTCTGAATCTATGAGCTTCCTTTAGGGGGCTGATTTTTAGATTCCACGTAAAGTGAGATCATACAGTATTTGTCTCTCTCCATCTGACTTACTTCATTTGGCATAATGCCCTCAAGGTCCATCCATGTTGTTGTAAATGACAAGATTTCTTTTTTTTTTTTCATGGCTGGATAATATCGCATTGTATATGCGTATATATTATATTTTCTTTAACCATTTGTCTGTTCATAGACACTTAGGTTGTTTGCTTATCTTGACTATTGTCAGTAATGCTGCTATGAACATGGGGCTGCAGATATCTTTTTAGGTTGGTGTTTTTGTTTTCTTCAGATAAATACTCAAAAGTGAAATTGCTAGATCATTTTGTATTTCTATTTTTTTATTTTTTGAAGAACCTCCATACCGTTTTCCACAGTGGCTGCACCAGTTTGCGTTCCCACCAACAGAGTGTGAGGGTTTCCTTTTCTCCACAGCCTTGCCAACACTTGTATCGTGTCTTGTGGATAATAGTCATTCCAATAGGTGTTGGAAGATATCTCATTGTGGTTTTGATTTGCATCTCCCTGTTGATGAGTGATAGCATCTTTTCGGGTACCTGTTGGCCATCTGTATGTCTACTTTGGAAAAATGCCTATCAGAGCCTCTGCCTATACTTTAGTCAGATTGTTTTTTGCTATTGACATGTGAGTTCTTCATATATGACATTAACCCCTTATCAGATTATGATCTGCAAATTTTTTCTTCCATTCAGTAGGTTGCCATTTCACTTTGTTGATGGCTTTCCTTGCTGTGCAAAAGCTTTAGTATGGTATATTCCCACTTGGGTTTTTTTTTTTTTTTTTTTTTTTTGCTCTTCTTGCTGAATACATTTTTTTAAATGTTTATTTATTTTTGAGACAGAGAGAGAGACAAAGAGACAGAGTGCGAGCAGGGGAGGGGCAGAGAGAGAGGGAGGCACAGAATCCTTAGCAGGCTCCAGGCTCTGAGCTGTCGGCACAGTGCCCGACACGGGGCTTGAACTCATGAACAACAAGATCATGACCTGGGCCAAAGTCAAACGCTTAACTGACTGAGCCACCCAGATGTCTCACTGAATACATTTTTAAAAATTCTTCCTAGCTATTGTTTTTTTCTCATAAGTGTTCTAATTTCTTATTACTGGGTGGCTATAAACTCAAGATGGCATTCCCCAAGAAACACCCGGAAGGCTGCTAGGTTGCCACAAGAACACAGGGCCATCTGCCATAGCAGACACCAACCACCTCTACAGAGCCTAGAACGTATGTGACCTCAAGTAAGAAGAACAAGGGTGTGGGTAGGATGATGAGGGAAGAAAGGACTTTACAGATGAAGAAAACAGTTGTATAAAGTCCCCGAGGGGCGCCTGAGTGGCTCTGTCGGTTAAGCGTCGACCATGGCTCGGGTCATGATCTCACGGTCTGTGTGTTCAAGTTCCGCATTGGGCTCTGTGTGCTGACAGCTCAGAACCTGGAGCCTGCTTCAGGTTTTGTGTCTCCCTCTCTCTCTTCTCTTCCCCTGCTTGTGTTCTTTCTGTCTATCAAAAATAAATAAATGTTAAAAAAAATTTTTTTAAGTCCCCAAAGCAGAAGGAACTCAGAATGCGTAGAAGACACTGTTTGCCTGACAGATGTGTGTGCATGGCTCAATCCCGCACCGTCTTTGGTTCTCTGCTCAAATGTCCTCTCCTCAGGACATGCCCTCTAAAAGAGCCTCTTTCTGCACCTGCCAGGACTCACTGCCCGCTTAGCCTGCTCTACCACACTATCACCACCAGAGAGCCAATCAAACGTTTGAAGAAAATACTTTACAAGCAGAGGACAGCAAAGCCTCAAAGCAGGAGAAGACTGCTGAAACATGGAGAATGAGGGCAGGCATGCCCAAGAACACCATTCAAGAGGATGCCGAGGACCACGAGGGAGGCCCTGGTAAGAACTTGGGATCCCGCATCCATCAGCAATTGCGGTACGGCAGCTGCTGAAGCTGAGCAACTCACAACAGCGAGCCTCTATTTCTCACTGTGCATCCGTGGGCTGGGCAGGGCAGCCCTCCTCCACTTGTGTCATTCTGGGGCTAGGCTACAGCAGCAGCAGTTCCTGGGGTATGTTCTCGCCCCGGCTATGGCAGAGGCACAGGAGAGCAAACCCAAGGGCACAGGGTCATGCCCACTACCATTCCCTGGCCAGAGCATGTCTTGTGACTAAGTCAAAGCCAAGGGACCAGGAGTACACCTTAGTCATGGGGAGGCTGTGGCCGGGTATGTGTATCATACTACACTATGGGGACATACAAATGGGGACAGCGATTCATTCTACCACATGTAATGATGGGGTCATCATTGGGTAGGGGAAGGAAGCCAACGGGCAGGGGAATGGCAAGACCATTCCTCGGTACATCGGTTGATGTACATTTCTTGAAGTCCTCTGAGACTGCTGCATGAATAATAGACCAACGCTGGGGAGCCAAGGTGGAAGCAGGGAGAGCCTGCCAGAACACATCCAATGATGCGCACAGGCTCTCGGAGGGTCTGCTGTGTGCCACGCAGCTACGAGAATACAAAAGAAGCAGAAAACTTAGACCCTGCCTCACTTACCTCTGCATGAAGCTGTGGTCCACCCGATCCAACAGCCATGAGGAAAGGGAAAGCGTGTTTGGGTTTTTTTTCCAGTGGTGCTCTCACCACCAGCATAGACCGACCAGATGGGAGGCAGACAAAGGAGCCAGAGCCTCCAGATCCAGCAAAAGGGTGGCTAGTGAAGGCCTCTGCAAACGTCACATGAGTGGAAATGGCCACTTGGACCAGATGGGAACAGAAAACTCCCTGACGGTATGAAATGCGTGTGCGGTGTTCAGAATGAAGGCTGCAAGCAAGCACAATTTGTGCCGCGTTGTAGCTGTAAAAATAAGGCAGTAGGATGGTGAGTCAAAAGAAGCTGGCTGGTTTCACACCCTCCAGAAAGAAATGAAAGGGTTCCCATCTCATCCCATCCCACTTACACCCTGCGCATGTCATGTCTCAGATCTCCTGATAGAGATGGCAAAATGAGATGCTCTGAGAAAGCAGCCTTCGGGAAAGCAGGCCGTTTTATAAAAGGAACACACTGTAATAGGAATTTTTGTCTGTGGAGAAACGAACAAGCTGTTAGAGGGTGTCAGGCAGAAGCTGTAGGGAATGTCAGGCGAAGGGGTTCCTGAACCGGGCAGGGCTGGGCAGGCGGGGTTGCTCCCTTAAGATCCTGAAGGTCCATTGGAGGGTCTCTGGATCCCAAATGGCAGGTTATAAGACTAACCAGCTGGCAGTTGGGTATGCAACAGCATTTATCAGATGCCTGTCATAGCAACACTGTGGAACTTTGTGAAAAGATAGCATTGTAAGGCCAAAAGGGAACCCTTATTATTCAAAATTTTACATTAACACAAATAGCAAAAACTAAGCATGCACAACCAACAGAAATATAAGCTAATAAATAAGTCAGATCAAGTCACATAATTTTGTTCAAATTTAGTTTTTATCTTTAGGCCAGGGCATTTGGACCAAATTACATTTTAACATTCCTTTTATTTCTGAAATTCTATGATCCATTAAGGAACACCTTGCAAGAAACCCCGAAGAATGTCAAAAACAAAACCAAGAAGCTAAAGGCATCAATGGAATGCACTAAGGGATGATAAAAAAGAAAGAGAAGAGAGACTGTATTAACATCTTTCTTTGCTCTTTACCAAGGAAGATGTGTGCCCTTGACATGGCCCGATTGGAACATTCAATAAAACTGTAGTAAATGCACAGAATGTTCTAGTTTTAACTGACAAAACAGATATCAATAAATCACCCAGACTGGATGTGATCCACCTAAGAATTTCAAATGAATTCACAGGCTGTCGACTGTGATGTGAGACCAGTTGTTGCAACAGCTGCTGTGTTAGATAGAGAACAGTCAGGTGGCCAATGCTAGCCTTATTCTGAGTTTCCAGAGGCGACTCTGGGAAATACTCCACTAACCAGTGGGTTTCTCCCTTCCATACTAGCCAACCTGGTAGAATCATTACATAAAGTACAGAATTCTGGAAAACTTAAATCAGCACAAGCCATAGAGGCAAGGGCAAGATTGGTTCTATACAGAGGAACCAGGATCTGATTAACAGAATTCTTTGAGGGCACATGGAAAAGGGGGGAGTCATTGTTCAGACTTTGGAATTGCCTTTGGCAAGAGCTCACACCAAAAACTTACTGTGGGCAAGTAAAGAATGATTGAGTCACCACAGGATTAAGGGACTATTTGAAATGAATGAAGAATTGAATTCCAACATAGGAAAACTGAGTGATAAAAAAAAAAAAAAAGTCATTTCTTTGTAAAAAGTAAGAGTCCTCAGACATCAAGAGGGGCTGATCTTGGTGAGTAATTTTGTAGAGATTTGAAGAGCAGGTATGCAGTGATACTTCCATGGTTGTAGATGACCCCAGGACATTTGAGAAGTGAAATGGGAGGTCAACAAGATAGAAACTTGTTGAGGCTAAGTAGAAAAGGGTACAAGAATTTCAGTGCAGGCAATTCAAGTTAAAGCACCTGAAGAATAAAAAGTTGTAGAACTATAGCCTAAGAACTACCCATAAAGCCAAGACAAGACCTTGGGAGTTTCTTTCCTCAGAACATAAAGCCTAATATCATCAAAGACAACAAAATGCCAGACACTTTATAAATATTTGTTAAATGAATGAAAAAAATGAATCATCAGAAAGACATAAAATAGAAAAATGTCCAAACCTAAGGGTGCCTGGATGGCTCAGTCCGTTAAACATCCAACTTCAGCTCGGGTCATGATTTTGCACTTTGTGAGTTCGAGCCCTGTGTCCGGCTGTGTGCTGACAGCTTGGAGCCTGGAGCCTGCTTCGAGTTCTCTGTTGTCCTCGAGCCTGGAGCCTGCTTCGAGTTCTCTGTCGTCCTCTCTCTCTGCCCCTCCCAAACACATGCTCTGTCTCCCTCTCACTCTCTCAAAAATAAATAAACCTTAAAAAAATTTTTTTTAATGTCCAAACCTAAACAAAAGTATTTGCAACAGGATTTTTAAATGGGGCTCTTCTTGTCTCCATGTTAGCTGAAGCACAAAACCAGTACATGTTACATTCCAAAGTAAGACCATTATTTTTTTAATGTTTATTTATTTTGAGAGAGATAAAGAGAGAGTGCGCATGCAAGTGAAGAAAGGCAGAGAGAGGGAGAGAGAATCCCAAGCAGGCTCCACACCATCAGCATGAAACCTGATGTGGGGCTCAATCTAATGAACCACGAGATCATGACCTGAGCCAAAATCAAAAGTCAGACACTTAACCGCCCTGCGCCACCCAGGTGCCCAAGACCATTATTGTTTTTAAGAAATTGCAAAAAGGAGATGACTGAGAATCTCATAAAGATATATACTGAATGATTCCATGGAATAACATAATGAGAGAGAACAGATTAGTGGTTTCCAGAGTAGGGATAAGACAAGGGGGTGTGCTATATAGGGGTAGCCTTGTGGTGACAGTACAGGTCTGTACTTGATTGTGGCGGTGGTTATATGGCAGTACACATGTGATAAAATTACATAAAGTTATACACACACACACACAATTGAGTGCATACACAACACATGAAATCTGACTAAGTTCTGTAGATTGTACCAATGTCAATTTCCTGGCTTTGATATTGCTTTGCAGTTATACAAGATGTTCATACTGAAGGTGAAGGTTACATGGGATCTTCCTACACATTTCTTTGCAACTTCCTGTGAACCTGTAATTATTCCAAAATAAAAAGCTTTTTTTTAAAAAAAGGAAGTGGGGGACCAGAAGCCAATTTCAACCCTGAGCTGACCTCCCACCTCTAACATCTACAAGAGATTGGAGAGGTCAAGAAAGGAGAGAGTAGAGGCTAAGAGAACATTTTCAGAGAATGCTCTATGTGTGTCATGATTTCAATCCCCTCCTTGGGAGGTAGAATTGGGATGCCAGCCCCTTGTGTTCAGATTAGCGAAAGCCTTCAATCTGAGCCTGAGAGCATGACGTGTGTGCCCTGCAGCTGTGGGACACATTAAACTGTGACTGTCTCCCACCTGAGAACTTTCAAGAGCAAACGGTGGCCAGCTACCAACACATAGTCCAAGAGAGGAGGCTGTGTTGGGTGGTCTGCTCTCACAGAATTCGTCAGTGCAGAAGATGCGGACTGCTTCCCAGGAGCCAGATACGGAGCAAGTGTAGTCTCATACCAAAGAGCTGCCTGGAGAGACAAACAGAGAGCAGCAGAGATAAGCCAGAGGTAATGCTGAATGACTGGAAGCAGAGGAGTATGCAGTGAGCTGGAGAAGAGTGTGTTGCCCGTGTTAGCGAACTACAGGGGAGAAAGAGGTCTCCAACGAGGGGAATGTGAAACAAAACAAAGCAAAACAAAAACATACAAGATACAGATGAGAACAGGAGTCAGCTTTAAACACCGCCCAGGGGCGCCTGGGTGGCGCAGTCGGTTGGGCGTCTGACTTCAGCCAGGTCACGATCTCGCGGCCCAGAGTTCGAACCCCGCGTCAGGCTCTGGGCTGATGGCTCGGAGCCTGGAGCCTGTTTCCGATTCTGTGTCTCCCTCTCTCTCTGCCCCTCCCCCGCTCATGCTCTGTCTCTCTCTGTCCCAAAAATAAATAAACGTTGAAAAAAAAAATTTTTTTTTAAACACCGCCCAGATCCAGAGAGGGCAACACTGAGCTCACAATCGTACCAGCTAAGGAAAAATTTTTCTGACCAGTGTTATTTCTTCTCCCTCCCCATGCTCAGCCCTGAAGGGGTCAGAAATCACAGTTAATGAGTTGGAGGAGGGAGATAGAAAAGCACAAGGTGAAGAAAGAACACATCCCCATTCCCTGCTGCCAGCCTCCACCTGCAACAGGTCACAATTGGGGAAAGAAGAGAAAACTTAATATTGAACCGAGTTGAAAGTATTGTCTGTTACATGGGACTAGAGTTTCAATTATTGATTGGAGGATCTTGTATTACCTGGGTGACCAAAAAGCCTGCCTTATTTTTCATCTAGATGCAAGAGCTTACACAGCAGATTTACAGGTACAGCAGGAGACAGAGCATTGGTTCATGATTATATCCCATGGCCTTCCTTGTTTAATGTAATGGTTATGTAAAGTGAATACTGAGGGCTAGTTTTTCAAGCAAGATATCACAGAGCCGGAAAAGGGCAATGAAAAGACCAAGGGCGTAGTGTGGAAGGGAGGGAGGTCTGGCAAACAAGAAGAAGTTTTAAAAGATTATGATTTCAAGATGAAGGCAAGTGTTGAAATGGAAATTTTATTGAAACCAATAAAATCATGAATGATATGGGTAAGGCCAATAAAAGTCTTTTCTGGAACCCAGGATAGCACTACTTGAAGTAAGAGATTGGAAAAGCAAGAACAAATACTCTTAGGGAAGACACTACCTCTCAAGAAATGGTATAGACTAAAATACCCATAAATGGCATTTTTAAACTTAAATCAACATGAATTTGAAAAATAAATATATCTCATATGGCACTTTTCTGGAGAGGGAAGAATCCAAAATTATATCAACAAGATGAAGAAGTCCTGAAATGCAACTAGAAGTCCCCATACTATCCTGATATTTAGTATGCTTCAATAATTCATTTTAACTTTCTAAAATAGATCCCATGCAACATGTTTAGGGAGCAGGAGTTTTCTATTACTATAATTAAATCAATGAGATTAATTAATAACTTGCAGTGTCAATACCTACCATATTGATAAGAAAATGTACTTTATGGGGGCGCCTGGGTGGCTCAGTCGGTTGAGCATCCGACTTCAGCTCGGGTCATGATCTCACAGTCTGTGAGTTCGAGCCCCGCGTCGGGCTCTGTGCTGACAGTTCAGAGCCCGGAGCCTGTTTCAGATTGTGTCTCCCTCTCTCTCTGACTCTCCCCCGTTCATGCTCTGTCTCTCTCTGTCTCAAAAACAAATAAACGTTAAAAAAAATTAAAAAAAAAAAAGAAAATGTACTTTATGAATAAATAAAATATTATCGATGGGATGTCACTAACATTGTTCCTCCAGTTAATGTAACCCAGATTATTTTTCAACTCCTCTGAACAGATTATATGAGACTTTTAAAGGTTTTGGATCAGTGGTTCTCCACCAGAGTGCATATCCATCATCCTTTCTCAGAGTCTTCATGGGTACTGTTCCCTCTGCCCAGAACACTCTTCCGACCCCCGCCACATCACTGGGGACTCTGTTCAGAGTCATCTGCTCAGCAATAACTTCACCTTTTGCCCTATTTAAAATCACCACCATTACCCATCACTACTTGAAGTTATACTATTTACGTTTTGCTTACTTACTATAACAAATCGCCCTACTGGAATGTAAGCACCAGGAGAACAGCCAGCCACTGCTGTCTCCTCACAGCCTAAATTGGTGCCTGGCACATAATGAGTTGTGGTTAAAGCTGCCAGTTTCTCACCTAACATCCATGCTCCCCTTCTTCCTTAGTTACAGAGCCACAGTATAGTCTGGTCCAGCAGTTGTGTCCAGCTATGTAACTACATCCACAGCCTCTCTTGTCAATAGAAGTGGTCAAAGAGGTCTAAGCAGAAGTCATGGGGTGGGGCTTCTTGGAAAACACACTGAAGGAGTCTCACTCTTTAGAGAAGTCATGCCTTTTCACTCTTGGCCTGTCCTCCTTCCTACTACTTAGAAGTGATAGCTGGAGCTGCAACAGCCATGGTGTGTCCATGAGGTAAACTTACCTACAGGAACCTCTGATACCAGGTCTAGACTGCCTACCTCTGGACTTCTTTCGCCTGAGAGGAAAATAAACCTCCACCTTGTTTAAGCTGCATGATTGGTATTATTTTGTAGCCAAACCTAATTCTGATATATGAGTACTTAGCAAATATTTATTGGAGAAATATGCATGTGTTGTTCTTTTAAAGTTTTAATTTTTACTTATTTTTTGATGTTCATTTATTTATTATTGAACGTGAGAGAGAGTCTGAGCAGGGGAGGGGCAGAGAGACAGGGAGACAGAAAATCTGAAGCAGGTTCCCATCTGTCCATATAGAGCCCAATGTAGGGCTCAAACTCACGAATGGTGAGATCATGACCTGAGCCAAAGTCAGACACTTAACCAATTGAGTCACCCAGGCACCCCTAAACTTTTAAATTTTAAAAACTTTTTAAAATCATAGCTTGCTACAGTCCCCACTCTGAATCTCTAACTAAACAGTTCTGGAGTGGGAACTGGGTCAATGGAGTCATCCTGCTGGTATGTAGAACCACTGAGAAGATGACCCTTCCATGAAGCTCGATTTACACAGAGCAGAGCAAGTAAGAGTTCTGGAATTCTGGCTGTCACTGATATGCTAGCTGTCCTACCTAAAGCAACTTGCTTCACCTCGCTCAGCCTCCTTTTTGCCATCACTAAATCGAGTCAACTTGGAAGCATAGGTGTTTCATAAATATTGACTATTGTCGTTATGACATGAGTTGTAAGGTAAACGAGGATATTGTAGGAAAATGTGATGCCTTTGCCTACCCACGTGGCTATCTCTGAGACAATCCTGAAATCCTGAATCCTGACAATCTTGAAAATTCATGTGGGCAATCTAATCTACCATGACAATTTTTGTGTAGGAAAAGAAAGTGAGTCATGGAGACAGCTCTTTTGAATGCAAGTTACAGAGACCCATCAGGTCTAGCTAAGTTGAAGTGAGCTAGGAATGCAGATGGGAAAGAACAGAATTCTTTCTCCAAGTCTGTTTTGCTTCTACTCCATTCTTCTTTTCCTCTCTGTGACCTTGCTTGGTCTGCTTTTCTGGTTCACGCGGTAGGAAAACATGGCTGTAGAGAACCCTCTAAGTTCACATGTTACTAATCCCACCATCCAGGAGGAAACACAGTTATCCAATTCTGAGTTTCCAGGAAAGACACTCTGGCTTGGTGACCACCCTGGCCACATGAACTGAAGTAGGTGCTGGCTGAATGGGTCCCTCTATGGGAACATGGCTAATCCTATCATAACAATATGGATAGAGTTGGAAATGATGCCCCAAACTAGAGGGAAACAATACAAAAAAATAGTAAGCACTCGTTACCAGAGCTGACGTCAGGTTTTCTTTGGAGGCTGAGCCAGAACCAACGAAAACATATGGGTGGTAAGATGCTAACTCTTTAAATAACTGGCCCACCTGAACCAATTCAGTCAAATTTACGACTGATAACTGGGTACATTTGAGAGACTGACCTGAATTAAGGCAGCCTGGCTACTGCATCAGCAATTTAAGGAAAAGTGACTTGCAGTAGAGTAGAAAGCTTGCAGTGGTCAAATGTTTAGTTTGATAAACATTCACGTATGGTTTCCCTCAAAGACCAAATGCTCCTGATGGACTGAACACAAGAAAAAAGAATGTGTCTGATGAGCCGCCTTTAACCTATTTTATCTTTGGAAATAAAAAGACTATTTATAGATTTCTCAGCCTCTTTCTGCAAAGGCTGCTTTGAAGATGTTGTGCAGGCAGTCTCTAGGCAGTTCTTCAACTGAAGATCCCTGTGGGCACATCTCCTGCCCCCCTTGGGGGCCCCCCAGGTTCCAGAACCTCATTCCCTCCCCTCCCTGCTCCCATTAGGCACAGTATTAGTAAGAGCATGCCTATTACTAGTCTCTGAGTGCTTCCTTGGCTTATTTCCTAACTCAACCCCCACCTCTGTAAGTCTCTTCCCTTAGGAAGGAAAAAGATGATTATATATTGTCTCTAGGATGTAAACAGACAAATGGCTTCTTTGCTCTCCCATTGAACTTGTTGGTTTACTATATGTGCCCATCAATGATATATGGCCTGGGTCGCAACTCAGCATAGCATCTCAGGGAAGGGTTCCTTGGTGACTGAGGCTCTGATGCCTCTGCTGAGCCTGCAGCTTTGTCACTGGCCTGGAGCATCATCACCCAGTAGTGCTCGGGGCCAAACAGAAGTAGCAGTTGCAGAAATGACCCTCTGAAAAGTAGGCTAAAGGTCTTTCTAGACAAACCCCTCCAAGGCTATATTTTTCTTGACACCAGTATAAACTTATGGAATCCTAAGTAGCCTAACTAAAATCAAGGGTAAGTCTGCCTGTGACATCCACTACAGGGGAAAATAGAATTAGAAACATGTTTGAAGTAAATGCCATTGACCCTGAAAGAGGCCCAGGGTCCCTGAAGGCAAGTAAGAGAAAAAGGGAGTCCTGCCAGGCATTGTTTTGTTTTATTTTGTTTTGTTTTTGTTTTCATTTTTTTGTTTTTTGTGGTTTTTTTGTGTGTTGTTTGTTGTTGTTGTTGTTGTTGTTGTTGTTGATGTTGTTTTACTGAATGTGTATTGATATGACAGCCAGCTCAGCAGAGTGGAGCACCTTTGGGCTTTGGGGTTATATGGACCTGGACTTGCCTTCTGGCTCCAGCCCTTAGGACTTGCAGGCCTGGGGAAATTTTCATAATTTCTGAGCTTCTGCTTCCTCCTCTGCAAAACAGAGATAATAACCTGCAGGTTTCTGGGTGGATTAGAGATACCAGGTGAAGGCTTGGTACCAAGCCCAGCATGAAGTAGCATCTCAAATAAGTGACATCCAGAGTTGTTGTGAGTGTAGTTGAAAGAGCAGAACACCTCAGCCTTTCAGAAAATCTTCTGCTTCTCTATTTCTTAAAGCTTTTTCACAGGTATTAATAATGCCCCATCAGTTGCTGTCTCAGAGGGAATGTGTGCAAGCATCTGCAGCCAAGTTTCTCTGATTGTGCTGTTCACAGCTCCGACATCTGTCAAGCTTGTAACACTGCAGAATCCTGGGTCCTACCCGAGATCTCAGGCACATGGGGCCCAGAAATCCGCATTTTTACATGTTTTCCAGCTGAGACTCACACTTGAACTTCTGAAAACTTCTGATCAATATGCAATCGGTTTTAAAATTCTTAATTGGTGATTTTTTTTTTTTTTTTTTTTGAAGGCAGAGTCAAAGATGCCGGCTGCGGTGCTATTTATTAGCTGGTGAGCAGTGTCTTACTTATAACTGCCCTTTCTCCCAGCACCCGGCTGCCGGTAGGAGGGAGTGGCAATCACTCTCACAGTCCCAAGCAAAGATCCTCTCCTGCCTGGGAAGGTGCCCAAATAGCCAGGAGTGCACCCCAGGTCTACCTGTACTGTTAGGTTTTCTCAAAATTTTGGAAATATTCTGAAATCAAAAATACTTTTTTCCCCTCAGCAATGCGCAAGGCTTACACAATAACAGCAAATTCTTATCGATAGGAGGACCAAAACCAAGGACTCAGTGAACCTGAGTCCATCTCTAAGTGATGTATTTGAAACTTAAGTGGGTTAGAGAGTACCACCTGACTGTCCTATCCCAAAAGGCAAATGTCTATCCATCTCGTGACTTAAACCTGGATACTAGTCAGGAAACACAGTAGTTTTAGTATTTTGTAGAGTTCCTCTCCTTTCTGTCCTTTCCCCCCCCCCCCCCCATTATTTCCATTCACCAGAAAATACCATCTGCATTGTGGTCTAAGTATTAAGAAGAAAATGCTGTCTGAAGGCCATTCAGAACTAGCTCTTGTATGTACCCAATTTCTGTGCATATCCTTAGCCTTGATCCCCGTTCACTGCACCCGTTTCTTCTTACTAATGTGGAACAAGAAGCAAGTTTCTCCTCCAGATTTCTCTTTAAATGCCCTTCTCCGATGAATACGACCATACTCAACACAAGAGGGTCTTTGTGATCTGACTTACACAGGGAATTATGGGCCCTATTCTTTAAAAGGGCCAAGTCTACCTCTAATGGAAATTTAAAAATCCAAATATTTCTTTTTCAGACATGTCCATTGTTATTCGCCAAGGTAACTCTGTAAACGATTAACCTTTAAGCTGTTCCCTAATGGCGTGTCTAGTATCACGAGGGAGGCCCAGGGCTTCTAGGATGTGGAACAGCATGAAGAGGACCCCAAGTTAGTACATTTGGTACCAAGGCAATAATACTTTGCCAGATATTATTCTACTGGTTCATAAAGTCTCTGGTGGAGTGATTCCAGAACAACTGCTCTTTAATCACTCCTTCTTTGATTTCTTCGTTGCCTCTAAAAAAGAAAAAAAAAAAGTGAATCTGGTTAGATAGCAGGGGAGCCATGCCTACATCTGAGTAATGAAGCTGGTCATATTCAGAGTTTTCAGTCTCACGTGACATTATGAGAAGAAGATGGATTCCTTCACCCCAGCCTATTTGTTCTAACACGTGTATATACCTGATGACAAAGGGGACAAGGTGGGTAGGATGGATAACTCATGCAATATTCATCCATTCACCAAATGTCCACCAAACACCCACTTTAAGACAGGCTCTGTGCTAGACACAGAGGTTAGGGCGAAGTAGTGAACAAGGCCACGGTTTCTGCCCTCAAGGAGCTCACAGGCTCACACGGGGGACAGGCCAACTACCACAATGACGCATAAGCCAAGAGTGGTCAAGATGCAATGGGAATGAAGGGAAGGAACAGCAAACACTCCCTAGGGCAGCTCAGAGGCTCAGCCAGTTACTGAATACAGAACTCAAAACTCAATGGCAGGTTCTATGTCAGGTACATGGGGTTATCTTTAGTCAAAGGAAGGCATCGTTATCATATTTGTTTGAGTAGCAGGGGAAGAAACAGTTGACTGTTGCTCCTATCAGTCCTACCTTCTTGCTCGACATCACAGGAAGTCCAGCCAAGTTACTTGGTGGAAATCATTTCTTCCTGACATGGGAAATCACGTTCCTGTGAATCACTCCATACCCCACAGCCACTATTTTTCAACACATATAAGCTTTTATTTCTAGCTAGGTGTTGACAAAACAAAACTGTTCCCTAATGCTTAAGTAATAGAGTGGAAAATAGTTGACAAGATATGAAGAGGTTGATTCTGATTATACATACAGTCTCTTCTCTTAAGAATAAAATGTGTTTGAACAGGCATGAGTCATTCCTTACAGGGTCATTAAATGATCAATTGATTGGTTTAGTTGGTTATTTAATTGATTAGTTTTAGAATAATAACTTTACTAGTTCTATACATGCATATTATAGAACTTCAAGGAGCACCTGAGTGGCTCAGTAGGTTAAGCATCTGATTTTTGGTTTCGGCTCAGGTCATGATCCCAGAATTCATGATATCAAGCCCCACATCGGGCTCCATGCTGACAGCATGAAGCATGCTTGGGATTCTCTCTCCCCTCTCTCTGCCTCTCCCCTGCTTGCTCTCTCTTTCTCTCTCAAAATAAATAAATAAACTTAAAAAATATTTTATTAAAAAAAATTCAAGAAACATACCAGAAAAACGATGCATCATTCAAATCCCAACAATAACCAGTGTTAATACATGTTGAACATCAGTTCAGACTTCTCTCAACACAAATGCATAATTGGATTGGGGGATGGATAGCTCGTCAAAAATGATCTCATAAGAATAGAATTGTGTTATATTCCCTTTAAGGATAAAAAAAAAAAAAACATTAAATTTTACATGAATTTAATGGAAGACCAGAAAAAAAAAAACCCCAAAAACCTAGAAACTAAAGGGAAAATAAAGAAAATGCTGGAACTCACAGAACTCCCCTCATTCTTAAGAGATTGCTCGAAGGATAAGAAAAAAAAAACAGGAGTATCACTAAGAAGATGTCTTTCTAATTACTTCAATTTAGACAGTATGAATTGAAAAATTTTACTATAAAAGGTAAGTGACCAGCATACTTGTACTTCTTCTCCTGTTTCCTCATATCATCTCCCAATTTTTTTTTTTTTTTTTTTTGGTACTTTTGTTTGCTTAGTCACGATTTACACATTTACATTCTGTTCTGCGGCCTTATTTCCCTCGGTTGTTGCTGTTTTTGTTCAATCTTAGCTTTGTGTTTCAACTAATTCATTGGTTTATCTTTACCATTCTTTGGTTTATCTCTTGGTGAAATGGCTTTCCTCCTCACAATGACACCCAGTATTGATTACAGCAAAACATGTGTATATATAGCATTTACTATGGGCCTTGTACTATTCCAAGCACCGTATACATAGTAATCCAGTGAACCCACCAGACAAACCAATTAAATAGTGACTATTATTATCCTCATTTTACAGATGAGGAGACTTGTTACAAAATGTGACTTGCCTAAATTACACAGCTACTAAGTGGCAAAGCCGGGACACAAAGCCAGGCAATCTGGCTTCAGAGACTCTGTCCTCCAACGTTTTCTTCCACGAGGCGTATGTGTGCTTTATTCCCTGAGCTCTGTCATGTTTTATCATGCTCTCCTTGTTGCCTTTATCCATGAATGACAATTTGGCAGGATGAAAATATTCTAGGTCACGGTTCTTTTCCTCTGCAGACATTGCCATGCTGTTCCCTGGCATCTGGGAGTTGACGGGAAGAAGTTGGAAGCCCCTTTGGCTTTTTATCCCTTTGGCTTTTTCTGCAGAATGCTTGAAAAAGTTCTTTATCTTTGGGGTGGAATAGCCTAGGCATTATATGACTAATGTTGCTCATTCCATATCAGATTTGCCTAGTATACTGTGTGATCTTTCAAACTGCCATTTCACTTCCTCCATTGCTTTCAGAAATTTTTCCTGTGTTATGTTTTTCAATATTTTTTTCTGTTTATCTTGTCGGGTTTTTATCAGGAATATAAAAAATCCTTGTGCTGAATTGTCTTTGAGCTCCATCATTATTATCAATTATTTTTGCCTTTATATTTGCTATAATTATCTCAAGTCCTCACTAATTATTAACATGATTTTTATCGATGTCTGCAATCTCTATTTCTAATAGTTTCTTGAAAATATATTTTGTTCATTTAGCTCTTTGATACCCCATTCCGTCTCATTTTGTTGTTTTATCTTCTTATTTTGATCTTTTGTTTTATTTAATTTGTGTTCTTATTAAGTTCTTACATAGTGCAATGCACTTGCAAAGAACCTGCTTGTTATTTTGGTTTTGGTTTCTTCCAGACAGGATTTTTCATCTGTCTTTACCATGCATGTATTTTCCTTAGTACATTTTTACAATGACCCTGCCATTTCTTTTCATCTTATTTATGCTTAATATGGGCAATTATGTCTATTGCTTCAATAGAATACAGTGTAAGTGAATTTTCCTTGGCACCCTCCCTACCTTGTATGGAACATTTCCTTCCCTGCTCGGAGTTGCAATTTGAGGGCTGGGTATTGTTTTCAAGCCCCTTTTCTATAGCTTGAAGGTTTGGGAATGAGGCAAGGGAGCAATCAAATTGGGCCTGAGTGGAGTCCTTGCTTGGGGCCCAGGGTTTCACTCCTTTCTGAGGTGCAGCTCACTATCTTTTAACTGGAGCCCAGTCTGTTTAACCAAGGGTGGAGAGCACTCCTCTGGGCATCAGCTTGTCTCTGCAGCTCAATGCAGGGACCCAGAAGCCCTTTCTGCCACAGACAAGCCCCAGGACCAAGCCCTGAGGCTTCCCTCAAGGACTTTTCCCAGAGTTGCTTAGTCATCCCCTCAATCTGTTTCTCTTAAAGCTGGAACATATTGACGAGAATCCTCGGGATTTCATTAATTGGTTATCTTTCCTCCTCATGATTTTTGGGGAAAGGGGGAACGGACGTGGTTAGGGGAGGGTCGGAAATGCAGGGTGATGCAGGGTTAGGAGCCCCGCTCAGCTCCAGCAGCATCTAGTTTCTTTTTTGTGGCTGCCACTTCTTGATGTTTATGGAATAAAGTTTGTCTAGTGCTAGAAAATCTCTCTCTCTCTCTCCCTCTCTCTCTCTCTCTCTCTGACTCTTTTTTTTTTTTTAATTTTTTTTTTCAACGTTTATTTATTTTTGGGACAGAGAGAGACAGAGCATGAACAGGGGAGGGGCAGAGAGAGAGAGGGAGACACAGAACCGGAAACAGGCTCCAGGCTCTGAGCCATCCGCCCAGAGCCTGACGCGGGGCTCGAACTCCCGGACCGCGAGATCGTGACCTGGCTGAAGTCGGACGCTTAACCGACTGCCACCCAGGCGCCCCATCTCTCTCTCTGACTCTTAACAGAGAGTACCCCACACCTTCCCTCTCATGCCAGCCCCTTAGAACCACCATGTCTGCCTCTGTCTCTATGGATCTACCTGTGCTGGGCATTTCACATGAATGGAATCATACAAAATGTGACCTTTTGTGTTTGGCTTCTCTCACTTAGCATGATGTTTTCAAGGTTCATCCGTATTATAGCCTGCATCAGAACTTCATTCCTTTTACAGACCAATAATCTTAATGCTATGGGTGTACCACAGTTTGCTTGTGGCCCCTTCCTTCATCTTCTAAGTCAGCAATATAGCTTCTCTCTGACTCTTTCTGTTGTCATATCTCTTTCTCTTTTACCACAGCCAGGAATTGTTTTCCCCTTTTAAGGATTCACGAAATTAAGTCGGGAACACTTGGATAATCCAGTATAATCTTCTCATCTAAAGGTCCTTAATTTAATTACATCTATACTGGCATGTTCCAGTGTATTCTGTGACAAGTTATGGGGATTAGGGTGTAGACATCTTGGGGGGGGTATTATTCTGTCTACCATAGACATGTAGACCAATAATGATAGTAATAATAATAATAATAATAGTCAACATATATTGAGAGATTACAATGGGCCTGGTACCCCTGTAAGAGTTTTACTTAATTAACTTTAGTCCTTATAATATTCTTATGAGATAGGAACTATTATTATCCTCATTTATAACTGGGGAGGATGGTGAAGTACAACGAGGTTAAATGATTTGTCTGAGTTCTCACAACAGGTAAGTCATGGAGCAAGAATTTTAACCCAGAAATCTGGCTCTGGAGTCTATACAATTAAAAGGGGGCCCTCCTATTTAATAAGATTGGGAATCCCTGCCCTAAAAGATAGCGTTTTTTTCCTAGCCAGGCTCCAGCCTTAGGTCCTCACTGGTCCTCCCACCCCTCATTTTGGGGGCAAAACCTGACCTGAACTAACATCAGGCTATTAATAGTCCTGTTTTATTCTATTAGTAGTGAACATTCCCATACGTGATTGTAAAACTATTAAGGTGTTTGATGATAGGGTGCTGTTCCAACTCTACTGGGAATGTTACCGGTATGTGGTATATATATCCTGTTACCTGACTTCTGAAACTTGAAATACCTGACTTCCAAAATATGTTTGGCCCCAAAAGTTTAAAAGACAAGCTCATGGACCTGTAGGAGATTACAGGTAAGAAATATTATTTGTTCAGTCTCTAATCAGTTCTTAGTGTTTATGGGAATCTACTGACACCTCACAATAAGTTCTCTCATGCACCCACCAAGCTTGCTGGCCTGCTTCAAAGTTTTACCTAGGGCCTTTTGTCCTAATTTAAAATGTCTGAAAAATAAAATAAACTAAAATGTCTGAGCTTCTAACATAGGAACTACTACATCTCCTAGAGGCTAGTTCCCCTTGTTTAAAATACTTTAAGGGGCGCCTGGGTGGCGCAGTTGGTTAAGCGTCCGACTTCAGCCAGGTCACAATCTCACGGTCTGTGAGTTCGAGCCCCGCGTCAGGCTCTGGGCTGATGGCCCAGAGCCTAGAGCCTGTTTCTGATTCTGTGTCTCCCTCTCTCTCTGCCCCTCCCCTGTTCATGCTCTGTCTCTCTCTGTCCCAAAAATAAACGTTGAAAAAAAAATTTTTTAAATAAATACCTTATGACTCCAATATATTTAAAAGAAACATTTCAATATAATAAGCTAGCATGATACAATCACAGAATAACACAGAGGGCTTATAATCCCCACGTGGAATTGTAAAGAAACGTACTCTCTGCAGATTAGGTCTTACAGTTTGCTTTAAAGAGAAGGACAAAGGGGCACCTGGGTGGCTCAGTTGGTTAAGCATCCAACTTCAGCTCAGGTCATGATCTCGCAGTCCGTGAGCTTGAGCCCCGCATCGGGCTCTGTGCTGACAGCTTCGAGCCTGGAGCCTGCTTCGGATTCTGTGTCTCCCTCTCTCTCTGCCCCTCCCCCGCTCGTGCCCTCTCTCTCAAAAATAAATAAACATTAAAAAAAAAAAAAAAAGAATGAGACAGAGAACAGCAAAAAAACCACATTCCCCAGCCTGGGGGGCTCTTAGAAACTCTGATCATATGGACCATGGCGAAAAAAACCAGAATGCTGACCCAAAGGACATGCGTCTTATACACTGGTTCTGGCTCTGCCATCCCATGCTGGCTAGGCTCTCACAGGGTGCTATACCTCTCTGGGCCTCCTTTCCTTCACCTCTGAAAGAAGGTGGGTTTGATGAGCTCTGCAATGCTAGGTCCTACGATTCAAAGGAGCGCCTGTTCTGGGACAGACATGCAGTCAGCAACACAAGTTCTAACGGCATTTGAGAACTCACTTTTAACCCAGTTTAGCTTCCTTTAGAGCGAAATGCGTGTTTTATATTGATAAAATTTAATATTTATACCAACTAATAAGACATGCTCATCTATATGCATGTTATAACTCCTAAGTAACCAAAGGAATCAACATTTTTATCAAATGTTCATCTGAGGTCAGTGAGTAGACAACTCCCGCCTGCTTCTCCTCAGACTGGTTGTTAAGAAGTCAGCCCGGTTCAGAGTTGACCCCAATGATGAACTCATTAATTCAGTACTTAGTATGCACTGGGCAGTGTGGTGGGGAGAAGAGGAGAGGAGGAGGCTGTGGAGTTTGCATTTATTGGCCTGTGGGACTGTGTAGCTAGCTAGCTATCACGGAATAAAAGTATCTGCTGCTCCCCCAGGTCTGATGATGAGAGAGGTTGTTGGTTGGCATGTCAGTTGATTCCCACCGCTTTTTTATGTATCACAAATCATTAAGGTGTTATACTGATGATGGGAGGCAGGAGAATATTCTGGAAACAGGTTTTGTTTGGGTTTTGTTTGTTTTTTCCCCAACAGAATGCTGACTTTAAACTTATGTGAATGCAGAAAAGCATTGCATTATGATTGCCTCTCCATAAAGCAATGGGCATCTCTCAGGGGCCATCCGCTGCCCCGCAGACGCAACTGCTCATGCACAACGAGGCCCTGGCAACAAGCTGAGGGCCTCTCAGCAAGTCAGGGGGTGGCTGGGCTCTGCCTAGAGGGCACCGTCTGTGCCCTGGCTAGAATGAGCAGACCACATCAGTTGTCCCAGAATATGGTTCAGGGCCAACACTAGCACCCTCTGCATCTACCACACAGGAACAGAGGGATAATCAGGCACTGGTTTCTGGCCGAAGGGCTGCTGTGTGAGGTTTGCCCGTTCAGATGTGCAGAAGGTAGGTGAGGCAGGCTGCGTTGTAGAAGCACGTGGCTCCCTCAGCTCTCTGAACCTTGTGATCACTGGCAAATGGGGACCTGAATGCGCATTTGGGATGAGCGCTTGCTGAGCAGAAGAGTCGCTGGCCAGGGCTGGAAGCTTGGAGCCCTTGCTGCTGCTGCACCTATGGTGTCTTTCTCACACTCTGGCTTCCCAGGTAGATGGACAGGATCACTGCCCCCTGGTACCACCCCTTCCTGCCAAAAATCAGTTACTGGGACATGTGTTAGAGTTGCCCATGCAGGTCAGGGTGAGGGGTGTGAGAAATCAGCACAGTGTCTAGCCAGAGCTTCAGGTTTGTTAAAAAAAACACTTTTAGTGCTCTCCCTTGGGGCTGGCTCCTTTCTGCTCCCCCAGGGTTTGGGGGTGTGGGGGTGTGGGGGGCAATGCTCCAGGTCCCCCTGTCAAAAGCTCCACTGAAGGGCCTGGTAATCCTCCACTGTTACTGTCACCCAAGATTTGCAGTCTCTGCCTCCCTTTCCCTTCTTCTCTTCCTTGCTTCAAGACCTTCCACCCTCCGTACCCCAGAGGTTCTTTTTGTTCTCGCCTGTTCCTGCCCCAAGCCAGAGGCATCTGACAGAGAACTCCTTCACTTACTGGATGGTGTGGCTGGCTGGAGTTCTTCCTCTAAGGCAGATTTTCATTTTTTTTTCAACTATCACAATGTTTATTGATAGATACAAGTATATAAAATCCGTATATGAAATCAAAAATGAACATGACTTGATAAATTAAGTAGATGCGATTTCAATACTATAATAAGAGGGACCAATTCAAATTCTCACCATTTGTTTCACACCCACAAAACCACTTCAAGGGCATTAACGATCTCTCAACACTGATCTGTTTTGTGCAAGGAAACCGTGTTTCTTTTAAAAAGACTTGTGCCCTTGCTCAGCCTCAAGGATATTAAAATCTGGCACATAAAGCCCATTACTAGAGGTAGAAACACAGGCAAGATACTATTACGGAAACAACCATCAGTTACAGTTAAGAATTTTTCTGTAACAACCAAATGGACAATCAAATGTTGCAACAACTCAAGTACTACTGAGCAAAGTGAATTTCTACAGTATTCAGTGTTGCTATCCGGTTTTCTAACTTAAAACAGCCTATGATAACTGACAGCAAAGAAGGTCCTTGCGATAGACTGCCTCTGCTTGAGAACTTGGGATGCAATTATTGCACGCTGCTAATATACCACCGAAACATTAAAGATACTCCTAAAATATTTGATGGTGGACTATGATTAAGACAGTACACACTACAAAAAAAAAAAAAAAAAAAAAAACCTTATGCAAAAAAAAAAAAAAAACCAAAAAACACCTAACTGACATGCTTCTGCTTTAAATATTGTGAAAATAGTACAGCGGAATGAATTTTCGCAGTGGTTAGATCAAATGCAGTTACGTCATAGCAACGTTTCTTAAGAGATGCGGTGGGGGTGGCCGGGGTGGGGGGTGTAGGGGGCAGGAGGGACACTGCAGAGTTCTGAAGAATAAACCCCAAAATATGGCATTTCAGTCTCCGGAGATGGGAGCTTTTCACCTTGGAGCTGCCTGTCCTATCTGAAGTCAAACCACAGAGGCAGCTCCTTGTTCTCTTATGCATAAGATTGCTACTGGTTCATGTGCAAAGTGAGGCTTGAAGCCCAAGGAGTGAAGCCTAAGGCTGTTCCTCCTCTGTAGCTGAGCCCAGGACTGTGCCTTGAGCACATTAGCCTCCTCTCTCTTCCCACGCAGTCTCTTCCACTGCTGCCCTCCCAGGCAGGAGCGGCAGCCCTTTTCCTTCCTCCCTGGCTATTCTGACTGAGCCTTGCTCCTTACAAGAGCTGGCAGCAGTGGGGAGCGGGGGTGACTGACTGCTAGGAAGCCAGCTGCAGGGAAACCAGGGCAGGGTCAAGAAAGCAGAGAATTAAGGTGATGATCTGAAAGTCCCATCCTACCCATCCCCTCACCCAGCACCCCAGATGTTGAACCGAGTGGACAAGATTGTGGCAAGGACCAGAATAAATCCCAAAGGGGGTTCTCCTAAGCAGATTTTTAGAGAAGAGTCTGGTCCTCCGGTGTAATAGAGACCACATCAACAAGGGAGAAATGTGCTTTGCTCAGTGGCAGGCACTCCTCTGGTGGGATTTGTCTGGACTACAGACAGAGAAATTTACCCTTGTGGGAGGCTGGCACCGCCATGCTGAACCTCAGTGCTGCAGTCAGCTAACCCACAGTGCACTCAGTGGCATGGAGAGGACGCAGGGGGAGTGGGGGGGGGGTTCTGCCTTAACGTGGAGAAGCCAACTTTCTGTTTGTCTGCACACTGGGCCTCCAATCACCCTGCTTGTTAGAGACACTGCAGGCCATGTCCTCACCCAGCATCCCACAGGGCCTGGGACTCCACCATAGCTGACTGCAAGGGGCTGTCACCAGTGCAGAGGGCGACTTCCTTGTGGCAATTATTTTTAATGTTTCTTTATTTTTGAGAGAGACAGAGAGACAGAGCACGAGTTGGAAAGAGGTAGAGAGAGAGGGAGACACAGAACCGGAAGCAGGCTCCAGGCTCTGAGCTGTCAGCACAGAACGTGACCTGGGGCTCGAACTCATGAACCACGAGGTCCAGACCTGAGCCAAAGTCAGACGATTTACTGACTGAGTCACCCAGGTGCCCCCCTTGTGGCGTTTTGATGATTTCTTTTCCACAGGATTTTTTCTTTTCTACCAGCCATTCTCTTTGTTAAAGGGAGTTACTCTCTGTGCTGGATTTATTGGCTGTATCTAGAATCTATTTTCTCCAAAGGCATCGCTGCAGATGCCCACTCTTCCATTCTATCCTGCGGTGTAAAGAGATCTGAAACTGACAAGAGATGGAAGAAACGTAAAGCCCAAGAGGAAATGGAGTGGGACAGTGCAGGGCATTCGAGTTCTCTAAGTCAGATCTTTCCCATGAAAAGAACAGTGCTGTGTGGCACGAAGGATTTCTTAAATCAATTTGCCTCCCAATCCTGCAGAAAATCTAATGAGTGAGGCTTTCTTTTACGTGTAAACAAAATTGTTTTAATCTTCTCCCTCCCTCTCTTTACAGAGCAGGCTCAGCCCATTTGTGGGAAAGTCTAAGCCGCAATACACCAGGAGGTACATTTTTGATTTGTGGAATCCCATTCCTTCATTCAGTAAACGTTTCCATGTTTGGCCCTGGATGTGTGGAGATGAAAATTACGGCTTGCCTCATGGGGTCCACAGTCTAAGGAGGGTGACCAAACAAAAAAAAACATCATTTTCAAGCCATCATCACATCCAAGAAGGAACTCCAAAAATAACCTCAAATCCGTCCAGTTGTCTCTGTCTTTACTGACATCACCTCAATCAAAGCTAATATCATGTCTTGTTTGGACTGCAATAATGGCCTCCAGCAGTACATCATACTACTGTCCATGGATATTTCGTTTTCTTCTCCTGCTGTGCCCCTCCCTGCAGGGGGTACGTTCTGTCTACGATGAAATCAGCAGTGATCATATAACTTAATATGGACAATAAAATACAGGTAGAAGTGGCAGGGGGCATGTCTAAGAACCAGTACCTGGTTTGCCCTATTCCTTTTCCTGTTATGAGATCAGCAATTTTCAAGATGGTACCTGTTCCATCAGCCCAGATCCTGGAGTGAGTGGATATGGAGTAGGGCTCCCAGCCGACCTGTAATGGATGTGTAGTATGAGTAAAAAATAAAATTTTGTTGATACCAGCCACGAAGATTTAGGGGTTATTAATGGGGAGCCTTGCCTAATTTGGCCAATACACCTCCTAAATGATTTCCCTGCTTCTATCTTGCCCACTCCAGCCCAGTCTTCAAACAGCAGCCAAAATTATCTTTTAAAAACAAATAAAACTTGCTAGAAGTCTTTCAATGGATTTCCACAGCATTGAGAATAAAATCTGAGCTTCTGAAAGTTTTAGGGATCCCTTCTTTTTTTCTGTTCTTTCATGTCACGAGTTGGTCTCCCACCCCACCCCCACCCTCTACACATGAGCTCCAGCTACACTGACCTCCTTTCAGTGTTCCTCATGAGCTGGACTCCTTATCTCTGGGTCTTCCCACGTGTCATTTCCAGTAACTGGAACACCATTTCACCATCTTTATCATGGCTGCTTGCTTCTTTGTACTGCTGATTTCAACTTACCTGTTATCTCCTCAAAGAGATTTGCCCCATTTATTCAATTAGAACTAAGCACCCCCTGTCCTTCTTGTCATAACCAACATGTTCTTTTCAGTTATAGTACTTGTTATCATCTTTAGTCATCTATCTGTGTAATTACTTACTTTTATTGTTCATCTATCTCCACTGAGATATCAACTCTATGAGATTAGGGCCCATGCTTGTTTGGTTTGCAATGGCATATCCAGCTGCCTACACAGTGCCTGGCCCACACATAGTTCTTGAATGAATGAATGAATGAATGAATGAAATGCTTTCATAGAATCTTTTTTTTCATTTTTTTAATGTTTATTTATTTTTGAGAGAGAGACAGAGTGAGAGTGCGAGCGGGGAGGGGTAGAGAGAGAGGGGGAGACAGAGAATCTGAAATAGACTCCAGGCTCCAAGCTGTCAGCACAGAGCCCGACGCAGGGCTCGAACCCACAGACGTTGAGATCATGACCTGAGTGGAAGTTGGACACTTAACTGACTGAGCCACCCAGGTGCCACACTTTCACTGAATCTTGAGACAAGTGGTAGCAGAGATAAATGTCAGGGATAACTTCAGAGAGGGAGCTATCTTTAAGAACGTACAGATCTGAACTAAAGACAACCTAAAATGGCAGAGAAAGCCTCTTTTAGGTCAAGGCAAAAGGCTGGTTCCAACATTAACCCAGAATTTCAAGTCCCATTCAAAGGAAGCCTATACGACAAATCAAAATCTCGTGAAATCAGTTGCCAGACACATTCCCCCAGAGCCACTTAGCCCCTCTCATAACTCTCCCTCATCCCCATACCAGCAAGGACATATTAGTCCAAGGACTATAAGCGGCTGGCTCCCCTACTGCAATGGTGTGGGTTTGTTTTTGTTTTTTTTACTTGAATATCCTCTAATAAAATTTGAAAACTAATGTGGTCCCTCAACACGTTTAAGTTAACATTTAAATTATTCATCATATTTACAAATGCAAATTTTACATGATTCTTTTTTCTCTCTCCTTTGAACTCACATTTTCATTCTATCTTGCCCACAGAATTTGATGCTAATAGACGCTTCTTAGTAACAAAATACCAATATATTACAAATCTTGACAAATAATTATTAAACACAAAATTCACATTTTATTAAAAATGTGTCTTTCAGCAGGACAGATGAAGCTTCTTTTTTCAATTAGCTGATGCTCCATGAATGAACATTACTTTTTGCTAGAATAAGATGGCTTCAGCAGCAATTCTATTTCTACTTACCCTTGTTTTCAGTGTAATTGCTGATATACCTTGTTCACATAAATACATAGATAGGCGTGCATGGAAGGAAAATAGGTTTGTTTTAGAAGTACTACTCACTTCTTTGAAATCTTTCTGATTCCCATATCAAAAATAACAAAGTCAGCTATCACCACAAATTATTTTTAATGTCTGAGAGCTGACAACTCAATTAGGTCCTCCTTCAATTTTACTGAAAGCACAGACTCGAACCCACCCAACTTGCAAAACGTTACTCAGGCAGCCATCCCCTTTATGAAATACTTAGAACTATATAAAAAAAAGTCTCTACTCAAATTAAGCAAATCACCATCATTTGTACATTTTACTCTTTCGTTTAAGGGCAAAATGTGTGTGTGATACACACACAAAGCGCTGGGAATTATGGCTTCTTTCTCTGGACTTTTTCCAATATACTATTTTTTATTAAGTGCTTTAATATTATCACACACTTTAAAAATGTTTTATTTTTTTAATTTAATTTTTTATTTTTTTTTTAATTTATATCCAAATTAGTTAGCATATAGTGCAACACTGATTTCAGGAGTAGATTCCTTAGTGCCCCTTACCCGTTTAGCCCATCCCCCCTCCCACAACCCCTCCAGTAACACTCTGTTTGTTTTCCATATTCATGAGTCTCTTCTGTTTTGTCCCTTTCCCTGTTTTCATATTATTTTTGTTTCCCTTCCCTTATGTTCGTCTGTTTTGTCTCTTAAAGTCCTCATATGGGTGAAGTCATATGATTTTTGTCTTTCTCTGACTAATTTCGCCTAGCATAATACCCTCTAGTTCCACCCACGTAGTTGCAAATGGCAAGATTTCATTCTTTTTGATCGCCAAGTAATACTCCATTGTGTGTGTGTGTGTGTGTGTGTGTGTGTGTGTGTGTGTGTCTGTGCATATAAATACATACGACATCTTCTTTATCCATTCATCCATCGATGGACATTTGGGCTCTTTCCATACTTTGGCTATTGTTGATAGTGCTGCTATAAACATGGGGGTGCATGTGTCCCTTCAAAACAGCACACCTGTATTCCATGGATAAATGCCTAGTAGTGTAATTGCTGGGTCGTAGGGTAGTTCTATTTTTAGTTTTTTGAGAAACCTCCATACTATTTTCCAGAGTAGCTGTACCAGCTTGCATTCCCACCAACAATGCAATAGAGATCCTTTCTCTGCATCCTCACCAACATCTATTGTTGCCTGAGTTGTTAATGTTAGCCATTCTGACTGGTGTAAAGTGGTATCTCATTGTGGTTTTGATTTGTATTTCCCTGATGATGAGTGATGGTGAGCATTTTTTTATGTGTCAGTTGGCCTTATGGATGTCTTCTTTGGAGAAGTGTCTATTCATGTCTTTTGCCCATTTCTTCACTGCATTATTTGTTTTTTGGGTGTTGAGTTTGATAAGTTCTTTATAGATTTTGAATACTAACCCTTTATCTGATATGTCATTTGCAAATATCTTCTCCCATTCTATTGGTTGCCTTTTAGTTTCACTGATTGTTTCCTTCACTGTGCAGAAGATTTTTATTTTGATGAGGTCCCAGTAGTTCATTTTTGCTTTTGTTTCCCTTGCCTCTGGAGACGTGTTGAGTAAAAAGTTGCTGTGGCCAAGATCAGAGAGGTTTTTGCCTGCTTTCTCCTCAAGGAGTTTGATGGCTTCCTGTCTTGCATTTAGGTCTTTCATCCATTTTGAGTTTAATTTTGTGTATGGTGTAACAAAGTGGTCCAGGTTCATTCTTCTGCATGTCGCTGTCCAGTTTTCCCAGCACCACTTGCTGAAGAGACTGTCTTTATTCCATTTGATATTCTTTCCTGCTTTGTCAAAGATTAGTTGACCATACATTTGTGGGTCCATTTCTGGGTTCTCTATTCTGTTCCAATGATCTGAGCGTCTTTTCTTGTGCCAGTACCATATTATCTTGGTGATTACAGCTTTGTAGTATAGCTTGAAGTCTGGGATTGTGATGCCTCCTGCTTTGGTTTCTTTTTCAGGATTGTTTTGGCTATTCAGGGTCTTTTCTGGTTCCATACAAATTTTAGGATTATTTGTTCTAGCTCTTTGAAGAATACTGCTGTTACTTTGATAGGGATTGTATTGAATATGTAGATTGCCTTGGGTAGTATTGACATTTTAACAATATTTGTTCTTCCTATCCAGGAGCATGGAATCTTTTTCCATTTTTTTTTTGTGTGTGTGTCTTCAATTTCTTTCATAAGCTTTCTATAGTTTTCAACGTATAGATTTTTCACCTCTTTGGTTAGATTTATTCCTAGGCATTTTACGGTTTTTGGTGCAACTGTAAATGGGATTGATTCCTTGATTTCTCTGTCACTTCATTGTTGGTGTATAGGAATGCAACTGATTTCTGTGTGTTGATTTTATATCCTGCAACTTTGCTGAATTCATGGATCAGTTCTAGCACTTTTTTGGTGGAATATTTTGGGTTTTCCATATAGAGAATCATCTCATCTGCGAAGAGTGGAAGTTTGACATCCTCCTGGCCGATTTGGATGCCTTTTATTTCTTTGTGTTGTCTGATTGCAGAGGCTAAGACTTCCAATACTATGTTGAATAACAGTGGTGAGAGGGGACATCCCTGTCTTATTCCTTACCTTAAGGGGAAAGCTCTCAGTTTTTCCCCATTGAGGATGATATTAGCATTGGATTGTTCACATATGGCTTTTATGATCTTGAGGTATGATCCTTCTATCCCTACTTTCTTGAGGGTTTTTATCAAAAAAAAGGATGCTGTATTTTGTCAAATGTTTTCCCTGCATCTATTGAGAGGATCATATTGTTCTTGTCCTTTCTTTTATTGATGTGATGAATCACGTTAATTGTTTTGCGGATATTGAACCAGCCCTGCATCCCAGGTATAAATCCCATTTGGTCGTGGTGAATAATTTTTTTAATGTATTGTTGGATCCAGTTAGCTAATACCATTTTGAGGATTTTTGCATCCATGTTCATCGGGGAAATTGGTCTATAGTTCTCCTTCTTAGTGGGGTCTCTGCCTGGTTTTGGAATCAAGGTAATGCTGGTTTCATAGAAAGAGTTTGGAAGTTTTCTTTCCATTTCTATTTTCTGAACACCTTCAAGACATCAAGACATTAGGTGTTAACTCTTCCTTAGATGTTTGGTAGAATTCCCCTGGAAAGCCATCTGGCCCTGGACTCTTGTTTTTTGGAAGATTTTTGATTACTAATTCAATTTCCTCACTGGTTATGGGTCTGTTCAAATTTTCTATTTCTTCCTGTTTCAGTTTTTGTAGTGTAAATGTTTCTAGGAATTTGTCCATTTCTTCCAGATTGCCCATTTTATTGGCATATAATTGCTCATAATATTCTCTTATTATTGTTTTTATTTCTGCTGTGTTGGTTGTGATCTTTCCTCTTTCATTCTTGATTTTATTTATTTGGTCCTTTCCTTTTTCTTTTTGATCAAACTGGCTAGTGGTTTATCAATTTTGTTAATTCTTTCAAAGAACCAGCTTCTGGTTTCATTGATCTGTTCTACATTTTTTTTTATTTCAAGAGCATTCATTTCTGCTCTAATCTTTATTATCTCCTGTCTTCTGCTGGTTTCAGGTTTTATTTGCTGTTCTTTTTCCACCTCCTTAAGGCATAAGGTTAGGTTGTGTATCTGAGATCTTTCTTCCTTCTTTAGGAAGGCCTGGATTGCTATATATTTTCCTCTTATGACCGCCTTTGCTGCCTCCCAGAGGTTTTGGGTTGTGGTGTTATCATTTTCATTGGCTTCCATATACTTTTTAATTTGCTCTTTAACTTCTTGGTTAGCCCATTCATTCTTCAGTAGGATGTTCTTCAGTCTCCAACTATTTGTTACCTTTCCAAATTTTTTCTTGTGGTTGATTTCAAGTTTCATAGCGTTGTGGTCTGAAAATATGCACAGTATGATCTTGACCTTTTGGTACTTACGTAGGGCTGATTTGTGTCCCAGTATATGGTCTATTCTAGAGAACACTCCATGTGCACTGGAGAAGAATGTGTATTCTGCTGCTTTAGGATGAAATGTTCTGAATATATCTGCTAAGTCCATCTGGTCCAGTGTGTCATTCAAAGCCATTGTTTCCTTGTTGATTTTTTGATTAGATGATCTGTCCATTGCTGTGAGTGGGGTGTTGACATCTCCTACGATTCTGGTATTACTATCAATGAGTTTCTTTATGTTTGTGATTAATTGATTTATATATTTGGGTGCTCACACATTTGGTGCATAAATGTTTACAATTGTTAGGTCTTTTTGGTGGATAGACCCTTTGATTATGATTTAATGCCCTTCTGCATCTCTTGATACAGCCTTTATTTTAACATCTAGATTGTCTGATATAAGTATGGCTACTCCAGCTTTCTTTTGTTGACCATTAGCATGATACATGGTTCTCCATCCCCTTATTTTCAATCTGAAGGTGTCTTTAGGTCTAAAGTAGGTCTCTTGTAAACAGCATATAGTTGGATCTTGTTTTCTTATCCATTCTGTAACCCTATGTCTTTTGATTGGAGAATTGAGTCCATTGATGTTTAGAATGAATACTGAAAGATATGAATTTATTGCCATTATGATACTTGTAGAGTTGGAGTTTCTGGTGGTGTTCTCTGGTTTTTTCTAATCTTTGTTGTTTTTGATATATATATATATATATATATATATATATGTAATTTATATACTTTTTTTTCATCTTTTCTCCCCTCAGAGAGTCCCCCTTAAAATTTCTTGCAGGCCTGGTTTAGTGGTCACAAACTCCTTTAATTTTTTTGTGTGTCAAAAACTTTTTATCTCTCCTTCTATTTTGAATGACAGCCTTGCTGGATAAAGAATTCTTGGCTGCATGTTTTTCTCATTCAGCACATTGAATATATCCTGCCACTCCTTTCTGGCCTGCCAAGTTTCTGTGGATAGGTCTTCTGCAAACCTGATCTGTCTTCCCTTGTAGGTTAGGGACTTCTTTCCCTTGCTGCTTTCATGATTCTCTCCTTGCCCGAGTATTTTGTGAATTTGACTATGATAGGCCTTGTTGATAGTTGGTTTTTGTTGAATCTAATGGGGGTCCTCTGTGCTTCATGGATTTTGATGTCTGTGTCTTTTCCCAGGTTAGGAAAGTTTTCCAATCTGATTTGCTCACATAACCCTTCTACCCCCATTTCTCTCTCTTCCTCTTTTGGGACCCCTATGATTCTGATGTTGCTCCTTTTTAATGAGTCACTGATTTCTCTAATTCTTAAATCGTGCTCTTTTGCCTTAATCTCCGTCTTTTTTTTCTGCTTCATTATTTTCTATAAGTTTATCCTCTATATCACTGATTCTCTGTTCTGCCTCATCTATCCTTGCCACCACGGCATCCATCCATGATTACAGCTCAGTTATAGCATTTTTAATTTCATTCTATTTTTTACTTCTTTTATCTCTGCAGAAAGGGATTCTAATCTATTTTCAACTCCAGCTAGTATTCTTATTATCGTGATTCTAAATTCTGGTTCAGACATCTTGCTTGTATCTGTGTTGGTTAAATCCCTGGCTGTCGTTTCTTCATGCTCTTTCTTTTGGGGTGAATTCCTTCATTTTGTCATTTTGAAGGGAGAAAAGGAATTAATGAGGTAGAAAAATTAAAATTAAAAAAATTAAAATTAAAAAATATTAAAATTAAGAATACATACATACACACACACACACACACAAATCGAATAAATGATGCTAGATCCTAGGTGTGTTTTGGTCTGGGTGTTGAAAGTGCTTTGACAGATTAGAAGGAAAAAAGGGGGGGGTGGAGGAAATCGTTTGAGAATTTGAAAAAATGAATACACTGAAGTAGACTAAAATGAAATGATGGGAGTAAATACAATTTGAAAAAAATTTACACAAAAGTAAAGAATATAGTAGAAAAATTTTAAATAAAAATAGTTTTAATAAAAATTAAAAATAAAAATGAATTTTTTCTCTTTCTGTACTCAAGAAAAAGAAAAGAAACAGAAAAAGAGAAAAAAGAGGGAAAAAAAAGGAGATATTTTGAAAATTTGAAAAAGTGAATACACTGTAGTAGACTAAAATAAAATGATGGAAGTAAAATAGAACTTGAAAAAATTTACATAAAGGCAAAAAATATAGTAAAAAAATTAAAGAAAAATATTTATAATAGAAATTGAAAGTAAAAATGAAGTTTTTCTCTTTCTGCATTCAAGAAAAAGAAGAGAAACGAAAAAGAGAAAAAAAAAAGAAAAAGGAAATCATTTGAAAATTTGAAAAGATGAATACACTGAAGTAGACTGAAATAAAATGATGGAAGTAAAATAGAATTTGAAAAAATTTACACAAAAGTAAAAAATACAGTAAAAAACATTTTAAGAAAAATATTTTTCATAAAAATTGAAAATAAAAATGAATTTTTCTCTTTCTGTATTCAAGAAAAAGAAGTGAAAAAGAGAAAAAAAAGAAAGAAAATTGAATAGATGGACCTAACAGATTGAAATAGGACTAAAATTACTTCGTTTTTCCCTAGAAGTCAGGCTATGAAGTACTTTATAGTCCATAAACAAGTAGGCGGTGAGAAGACACGTGTTCTTGAAGAGCGAGGTTGGCCCAGTTGGGCGGGGCTCAGTGTAACGGCTCCATTCTCCACTAGATGGCGCTGCTAGCCTACTGGGGTGGAGTGTTGCGGCGCTCATAGGTGCGTGTGCGCATGCACGGTAGCGTTGAAAATGGCCCCCACCCAGCTACCCAGTCTGTTTTCCCCGTCAGCAATCGCGCACCCGTCGTCTGTCTTCAGCTTTTGTCCACTTCCCGCTTTTTCACTCTCCGTGACCAAGCCCCAGGCAGTACCTCTCTCTCGAGCTTTGTCTCAGATGTGGCTATTTTCCCCGGCCCCTTACTTCTGAAGGACTGCGGCTTTGGCCCGCTCCGCCCCTCTGCGGGAGGGTCTCACCGAGCAATGGCCGAATGAGCAATGGCTGAATGTCGGCTGCACTCAGGACCGCTTGCCGGACCCTGCTGCTGCCGGTGCCCCGAGACTGCGGCCAGGTGCCAGCCCGCCCAGGAAAAAGTTCGAGAGATAGTATAGCAGCAGCTTTTCACGGATTACGGAAAATCACAACACACATCTAACACCGAGCCTCACCCTTAACGACCCTGTTCCAGCACCAGCGGATGTGGCCGTTTTCTGGGGTCTGCTGGGACCAGGTGGCTTCAGCAGTCTCTACCAAATGTCCTTCCAGCAGTGGAACCGCTTTTTCCCGTGTGGCCCGAGAACCTCCCGGACCCCACTCTGCTCCTGGGGATTCGCCCTTCCCACCAGAGCATCGCCAGGTATCAAGCTGCATAGTTGCAGACTTTGTGCTCGCCTTGTTTACAGTCTTAATGGAATTTAAACCCTCTCCTTTCTCCTTTCTCCTTTCTCCTTTCTCCCTTTTTAGTTTAGTCCATGCGGCTGTTTCCAATTTTCCACTTTCTCTCCAGCTACTTTTGGGGAGGGGTGCTTTTCCCGTATCCCCCCCCCCCCTCCTCCGCTGGCTCTCTCTGCCTGCATAAGCACCTCCCTTCTCTCGGCTTCTCACTCCCCAACTTCACCTCTCCGCGCCATGTACCTGCTGAATTCGGTGGTTCAGGTTGTGCAGATTGTTGTTAATCCTCAGATCAGTTTTCTAGGTGTGCAGGATGGTTTAGTGTTGGTCTGGCTGTATTTCATGGACGTGAGACACAAAAAACTTCCATGCTGTTATGCCATCTTGGATCCTCCCCTACTTTAAATATGTTTTAAAACAACTTTGGAGCTATTCCTTTAACTCATTTATTAATGGAAAATGTCTGACATATAAATAATCCTTCATATCAAGCCAATGAGCCAAATCAGGCTTACTTTCTGCCAGAACATATCTGACTTCACTTATTAAGTCAAATAAACATGTTGAGACATGTCTCTATGACAACCATCCACTGGAGATAGATAATATTCCCAGCCTTCATGAAATAAGACTCTGCCTTCATTGGGTCTTATCAAAAGTCACAGCGATCTTCCCCAGAATAGAATGTTCCTTTGGCAATCTCTGGAGTATGGGAAAAGACAAGGTCTTTTAGAAAGGTACCATATTTCTCACTGTCCCTTTGTTTGGCACCACAGAGGTTTTTACATCCTGGGCAATGCATCATAGTATGACTTGGGATGAGTAGGAAATAAATGCTTCTCTAAAGGAAGTGAAGGAAAACTATGAAAGGGAATGTGGTAGAGAGAAATAGTCTTGTTTTCAGACCACCTCTCCTCAATTTTAGAAAGGGTACATATTAAAGTTGAGGACTGGAAATGAGTTCCCTTTAAATCTAGGAAAGTCTGTGTACCTCTTTGAAAGTCTTCATGTACCCCAGATTTGAAACCAGTTGCTCTTGAGAGAAGTGTACCATGGGCTGCAGACTGAACCAAGATCCTCCCCCATGATGGATCCGTATGGCTGGGGATGATGAGGGAGCACCAAGTGTTGCCCTGTCCATCCCATTTAGGACCTGCCTCTCAACTTACATCTAGAATGTGAGCAGTGGCCATAGGAGTGGGGAGTGCTCTGGAACGACTTACTACAGTTTGGGAGGAGTTATTTTGGTCACTGGAAGACTACTCCTTTTTCTTGGAGTAGATACAATGGGGAATATGCTTATCTCTTGGCACCTGTTATCTCATCTCCGTATCAACCCAAGGCGTTTTCTGATTTTATCTTCAAAGACTTAGTCTAAATGACTCAAAGAACTTTGTTTCAGTAAATGTAAGCTTTACCCAGAAACCAACTTCTAAGTGGATACAAAATGGAACCAAAATTTTTCATTTTTTTATTAATTGATTTATAACAATGCAGTTTTGATGTGCAAACACTTTGCATAATAATGCTTAATCCTTGCAACAGCCCTGCAAGGAAGCTATTGTTGCCCTCATCTGAGAGTTGTGGAAACTGAGGCTCAACGTGGTCTCATGGCTGCAAGGGGCAGACTCGAACTCATAGATCTTGCAGTTTTCACCATGCCACCCTGCCTCTGTATCCTTCGCCCACCATGCCCACTGCGTACAGGAATTGCATCCCCAACAGTAATAAGCAGCTGATACATCTTTCTTTTCTGTGTTCTGTGCTGACTACTCAGGATTATGAGTCGTGTCCCAATTAATCATAGAAATTGGACAGCATGGAGAAATTAAAAATCACATGTAATCCCCCAAATCTCATTTCAGCCAATAATCTCAGCCTCTTATTCCATAAGGACTTGTTGAAGAGTTCCTAACAAGTGACAATATTTGACAGGTTCTATTTCCACCACCTTGCTTTTTCTACCCTACCCATCAGTAGAGATCATAGCATGCAGAAGAGAAATTTGAAAGTCAAACAGCAGGAAGAGAGAGAAAAATATCCAAGGGCTTAAATTTTACCTGTATATGAGTAATATGGCTACTATAATGTTAGTCTTCACTTTATAACTTTGGGTTCTTGCTGACTTGAAACTGCATCTTCAACTACAATCCACAACCAAATGCCTTCAATACAACCATGCAGTCTAAATATCAAGCTGCTAAGCATTAACTCAATTCCAGGTCACAATCAGGGACTCTAGCCAGATACTTCCGGCACACACACCCCTCCCCCTAACATCACTCCCACTCAGTCTACCTCTGACTTCAGCTGCAGGCACAGTGGACAGTTCCAAGTAATCGCAGAGTTGCTCTGCCAGTATCAGTCCCATGGACTTTTCTTATGGGCAGTGTGGATTGAGTTATCTGATGTCATGGGGTACCCAGCCCACACAAGTGCAACCCAGGAGTGGCGGGAGGGTGAAGTGTGTTAATGCCCCTCAAGCAACTTGCAACCCATAGGAATGGAAGCCAACGGATAAGTGCTGCAATCATCCATCCTTTAGGGGGACAATTCTGACATATGTTTACTTTTCCAGAGGGTCTGATAGAATCAAGCCTTTATTGCCCATAGTGTAACCTTACTACCAAACTCATTTATTGGCTTTTCCTTCCCCCTCTATCTCCATATCCCTGCTTCCTAGGACCACCTTCCAAATAAAATACATGCTCCCAAGACTCTTAGACTCTGCTTTTGGGAGAACCCAAACTAAGATGTGGAATTTCCAGATATTACATAGAAATGGCCATTATCCATGAAAATAGCTAAATAAAACAAAACTTAAAAAGCAAGCAAGTCATCCCAATTAGGTAGTAATTGTTGACTCACAGACAGCAAAGTAGGGAGAAAGAGGGACATGTACCCAAGGAGAAGTGCATAAGAGTAATCAAGGGGGGCTTTTCAAATGACATCCTTGAAATTCTGATTTCTCTTTACAGAGTATTGCATAATTCCGTCCTTCTGAAAGAATCACAGCCACATCAAGTCACTGCCTTGTCACCATTACTGATGAGGAAACGAGTTGTGTGGGGCAGAAAAAGAAGGTTGCTGCGGTGACAGCTTTTTAAAGACAAACTTTTTTAGATGCAGTTTGGTACATTACTCAACAGTCTTAGCTATTTTTAATTGTAGCTTAATTTAACTCTGGTCCTCTTGTCCCCATGCTTAGATTGTTGGAGCTAAATAAAGAGAAGGCCTAAGCTTCTCTTTCTAGCATTTGTGTAGAACTTGGAGAGTCCTTATCACTTCTCCTGTCCCCTCCTACCTTCTCAAGGAATCAGAAGAGGGACAAGCCACAGCACTTACACCTCTACTCTGACAGCAAAAATTTCATTGACCTGTTTTTTAAAGGACAGCAAAAATCCCCTGTTCCCAGCAACTTTCCAGTTAGAATCTGCCAACTAAATGTAACCTGGAATTTGCATATAATTCCTTTAGCAACTCTCTGGAAACCTGCAAAATTTAAAACTGCACAAGAGAGCTCCACATAAGGGGGGAAAATGTTGCAGAGACTACCCAATCTCCACTCAGAAGAAAACATTTTAACCAACAAATTTAAATAAGGCCTTTTGGTATATTGATTTAAACTGGCTTCCCACTAACCACAATTGCACAACATTTTAGTTGAAAGCTAGGGGTTGGAGGGAGTGCCTGAAGCCTGGGCCATCCAGTCTGGCTGCCACAGACATTCTTAGTTGAACACAGCACTCTTTCTGGCCACATCTGGATGTGGTTCCTGCATTCTTCTCCACACAGCACTCTAATTGACCAAGGTTCCTAACCTCATGAAGGAAAATCAGGAAAGACTAACAGAGACTAGAATTAAGGATACAATCATGAACAAAATAAAGCCCTTGCCCTCATGGAGCTAGCTTCTCATGGGGGAAAACACACAATAAATCAATGACCAAATATGTATTTAAATATTTGGAGCAGAGTTTGACAGTTGCCTTCTAGGTACCTGTTTTATGCTTGTCTCTGAAATTAACAGAGTAATGATTTTATTTGGACTCATAGCCGCCCAGCTAAAACACCATATTTGCCAGCCTCCCTCACAGTTACTGTAGCATGGGACTAAGTTCTGATCAATGGTATATAAGTAGACATACTTTGTGGAACTTTCAGGAAGTTTCCTTAAAGGAGAGAGGGCAAATCCCCCTTCCTGTTTTCCTCCGTCTTGCTGCTGGAAAACTGGATAGGATGGCTAGGGACCCAGAAGCCATATTGAACCCTACAGGATTAGAATCACATCCTAGGTGCTGTGTTTTAAAAAGCTGGAAAAAAAATCTTTTTTTTTTTTTTAAGAATTTTCTTTTGTTGTTGTTGTTGTTGTTGTTTTAATGTTTATTTTTGAGAGAGAGACAGAGTGCAAGTGGGAGAAGGACAGAGAGAGAGGAAGACACAGAATCTGCAGTAGGCTCCAAGCTCTGAGCTGCCAATACAGAGCTCACTGTGGGGCTAGAACCCAAGGACTGCAAGATCATGACCTGAGCTGAAGTCAGATGTTTAACTGGCTGAGCCTCCCAGGCGCCCCAGCTGGAAAAACATCTTTAGTCCTCAATAACCATGCAGACACCATACCAGCTCTGGACTGTCCCCCTCCAGACTTCTCCTGCTTAAGAAAGAAATTTCCATTTTATTTGAGCTACTGCTTCCCAAGTTGTTGTTACTCCTCACTTAACTTAATCCTAACTGATAATTCTATAATACATATGCGCACACCCTAAATAATATTGAGCTATACACATAATAGTGAAATCCTTGCCCAAGAAGAGAGGCATAGAAGAGGTTATAGAAGAGAGGCAGACCTCGGTGTTTCACCGGGAACAAGCAATTATAGATTAAAATTTTGACATTTGGCAAGAGTAAAAGTACATATTTTCTTTTGTGGTTATAGATTATCTTTATGAGTGGCATCATTTCTGAGAAGTTGTGGTATTGGCAGCAAGTAAATTAATGAATGGTTAAATTGCTATATTAAATTGAGGGATTGTCTTCTGTTTTAGAACAGTTTCCAGAGCTGTGAGTTTCGCATTTGCATTGGGTATTCCAAGGGCATGCGTTTCATCTGCATCCCAACCCTCTTTGTCTTCTTTCATCAAAGCATCAGCACCATTGAAACACCAGTGCTGCAATCCTATCCTCTTGTTTTTGAAAGCACCAAAGCTATGCTTATTTGCATATTAGTTGGCATAAATTTGAATATTAAGTTCAGTAGGCATTGCCTCTAAATCTAGAAAATAAATACAGCCTGCTGCAATTATACAGATAACCAGTATTTAGGACACATGAGTGCCTAAAAGTTTTAAACCTTCTACATTTAATTATACTCAAATTATACTTAAACACACATACTAATGTCAGTTTATAGGTTGTGAACTTTGCAATGAATTTATTCCCTTAGCAAAGCATAAAAGTTTCCATTTTGGAAAAACTGGTAATCCAGTTGCAGAAATGTATTGGTCAGGACCACTCTTTTAGTTACAAATGACCAAAAACCAACATACAACTTCTCTAAACTGTGAATTTATTGGCTCACACAACTCAGAACTTCAAGGGGTTGACTGACTTTGGGTACAACTGAATTGAGTGTTCAAATGATTCTCCCTTCCATCTTTCTGCTCTGCCTACTCCCCTGGCTTCATTCTCAAGCAAATTCCCTCTACATGTGGTAACAAGATACCCCTGCCAGTCTCAAGCCAATATCTCAAGCCAATATCTCAAGGGATCTCAAGCTGAGATCCCTTGCACCTTGGGATCTCATTAGAATAAATGCCCTCCCTCTATATATCAGTCCCAGAAAGAAATTGTTCCTGGCCAGCTTCAGTCAGGTGCCTCGGCTTCCTAGTATGGCCTTACCAGAATCACATGCAGTTAGGAAGGAATACTTACCAAAAGGAAATAATGGGAGCAGACAAAAAAAGAGAGAGAATGGGAGAGAGGGAGGGAGAGAGGAAGAAGGAGGAATGTGTATTCGTGAAGGAAACATAATCATTCATTGGCTTTTGCTGACATGAACATGAGACCAACTTCCCACTGGGCTGGAAAAGCTGTGTCCCTTCTTAGGCCCTGACTGTAGAAAACTATTAGGGAGCTGGTGGCATGTACTAGTGCTTCTCAAGCTTTAACATGCTTATAAATCACCTGGCATTTTCTTAAAATACAGATTCTGATTTGGGGCACCTGGGTGGCCCAGGCAGTTAAGCATCCAACTTTGTCCCGGCTCATGAGTTCAAGCCCCACGTCGGGTCTCTCTGCTGACAACTCAGAGCCTGGTGTCTGCTTCAGAATCCATGTCTCCCTCTCTCTCCCCCTCCCCCGCTCCACTGTGTGTGTGTGTGTGTGTGTGTGTGTGTGTGTGTGTGTGTGTGTATCTATCTTAAAAACAAATAAACATTAAAAAAAGTACAGATTGTGATTCAGTAGGTCTGGGGTGGGGGGTGGGGCCCAGGACTCTGTAGGCACAACAAATTCCCAAGACCCGCTGATTCTGCAAGGTTAGATCCTCCATCACTACTGTAAGTCTGTTTGACCCCAAAAGCACAGCTCCCTGTCTCTCTTTCTTCACAGTTGTGTTACTATCACTTTGGCTCAGGCTTGAGTCCCATGGATAAAGCTGTCTTTTCTGCTGCCGTCCAGGGGTTAACATGGCTAAGGTCTCTGCCATTTTTAATCCCTTGGAACAGTTTTACTGGCTTCTGCTCGGGCTGTAAAAGTGTCCCCAAGGGGCAAATATCCTTCCATGTGACTGGCGCCTATCGAAGCAGATACACTGGGCTGAGCAATTAGGCCTTGTCGCTGTTTGACTGCCATTCAGTTTGCATTCTCCTAAATTATGGAGAGTTTAGGAAAACTGTACCACTGATAGCACTACTTTCTGGACATGCAAAATTACTTGTTTGCATAATTTACCACGAATTCATAAGTCTTACTCAGCACCTGGGTGTTCTTGCTCATTTAGCATGCAGGTGTATAAAAGATGTATAAGACCTTCTCTGGGACTCTCTCCAGACATAATACTCATCAGCTGCATCCTGAAAAAACAAGAATTTCATCTGGGCTTTTGAACAGGAACATGAGAACGTGAACAACAAGTGGAACTAGGCATTATTTAGCCGAATGCTACATTTCTGTGCCTTCCTCTCTGCCCTTTTCCACACATAGCCTGATTCCGCTTCTCCCTCACTCTTCAATTTAGCCCACATCCAACACTCTACTCGCTACTTCCATTAAGGAGCTACAGGTAAAGGAAAAACCTAGCAGGACTGAAAAAAAAATCACATCGTGCACTTTTCTCCATCTTTAATAAATGCATTCAGGTGAAACTGAACTTTAAGGATGGTCTAAAGGGGAAGAGAGCTCCCGAAAGGGTAGGTGTTGAAGCAGAGAGTAGCAATCACACCCATCTGACCTGGGAGACCTCAGGAGTTTATAGGTTGATTATATTACATGTAAACTTTGCCTGGTGAAGCCACTTTCTTCTTCTCTACTTTTTCCCTCTCTGAGTCACTGAGAGGAAGAATACATAGAGTTTGTGTGACACCAGCTCACTCACTGGCTACACCCCACCCCAGGACCCCTAGTTCAGAGTTCCATTTGCTCTCTTGAAATGGTCTCTCCAAAAGTTACAGTTTAGTACACACTGCCCGCAAAGAAGAAAATGTCAGCCTAACGACGTGTTTGAGGCACTTGTAGGCACTTGCTTGAGGCACAGGGCTCAATTTCCTGTATGAAAAATAAGGCATTCTTGGCAATCAAAAATTCGTACCACATTTTGTAGAAATCTGATGGGAAACTATGTCTGGGGAAATTTCCACAACTTAAGATATGCAAATTCACTATTTGATTATAATGCCAACCCATGATCTGGTGCTACTACCCTGCCTCTTATAAGATGAGAGGCTATAAAAACTAGTATATTAAAAATGTATGCACCAAAGTAAAATTAGTGCTCAGCAAACGCTTATTTTTCTAGACTTTTATTTCTCAGATGGATTGGTATAATTTTTTGTGGTACATATTGCCAGCCTATAATAAATATATAAACCTATCAAAACCTGATAGAAAAATGTATCAGATAACACACTGTGAAATAGGGATCAATTCTATACTAGTTTCATGGGATGTATCTAGTGACCTAATAGAATGTTTCCAATTCTAATTTCTCTGATTCTGTAAAATCAATTTTTCTATAAACTATAACCAGTACATGAGCATTTTACAAAAACTAATCATAGTGGCATAATAGGCATGTCAAGTTACGGTGTAATGGACATTCTGTTGTCCTTCTATTGAAACTAATAGACTAGCATTAAAAGGAATAAAATACTGAAAATGATAACAGTTTATGGTTTTGATTTTTTTTTCTAGCCTCTTAAATTTGATGGCATAGCATATTGGCTCTCAATCTCCTTTTATGGGTATTTGAGCTTGACCCTGTTAAGAATGATAAAGAAATGGCTAAGAAGAAGCATTTTCCCACTATCTGACCCTCAGCAGTGTGGTTGAGAAGTAGCTGTGCTATAGCATCTTCATCTGCAAGGTTCATATGTCAGCTGCTGCTGCTGGGAAGGTTCAGTGAGAGGGAAGAGTTACGGCGATAGGCTCCTGCTTTGTAATGTTGACAAATTAGCCGATCTCAGCTCTTCGTTTCAGAAATACTTCCACCCAAGGAGAATGGAACGAAATTGAAGTCGGTCATGCCAACCCAGGATGACCTTGAATGAAATAGATCTCTCTGTTTACCAGGCATAAAGATTACAGTGGACTCATCAATCAGGAGGCTAACAGTATCATAGATTTGTCTCACTAATTTGAACTTTACAGGCTTTGGAAACTAAAGTTTATTGTTAATTATTATTGTTGTTATTATTTAATGGGATTTGGAAGCCTCTCCCAAAACAGATGGAGTCTCCTCTTTGATATGTATCACCAGGGTGACTGATAATTAGTTTTGTGATTATATATTTAATGGTTAACTCCCCCACTAGGCTATCTATACACGCTATGAAATCAGGAACTGTATTCTTCCTTCTAACCTTAGGGCCCCAGTTGCAAGCACAGGTTCTTAGTATAGGGACCGATTTGCTCAGTGTCAGTTTTTACCTGTTGTCCTCTAATAATTATTAAAATACACAGTTATTCTATCATTAAGTATGTGTTAGATGGATGAATGGATGAGCAAATGCTTGGCCATATATCAGAAATGGCACTTGGAAATGGGGCTTGGAGTCAAGAGATATTGGTTGGAGTCCTAAGTCTGCTCTGTATGTATTGGGACTAGAGTAAGTGACTTATGCTCTCTGAGGTTAAGCTTCTTCACTGTGAAATGAGAAAAATACAGATCAAATATGATGCCTATCACATTGTAACTTTTCAATAAATATTTCTTCACTCCTTTCTTTAAAACCTCGCTGTCTGATACGGTTTTCTGCAATGATGAAAATGTTCTGTCTCTGAGTTTCTGATATGGTAGCCACCAGCCCCACATGGATATTGAGCACTTGACATGGGACTAGTGCAAGCTGAGGAACTGAATACTTAATTTTGTATAATTTTAATTACATTTAAATAGTCATATGTTGGGGCGCCTGGGTAGCTCAGTCATTTAAGCATCTGACTCTTGATTTCAGCTCAGGTCATAATCTCACAGTTCGTGAGTTCCAGCCCCACATTGGGCTTCGCGCTGACCGTGAGAAGCCAGCTTGGGATTCTCTCTGTCTCTGTCTCCCTCTCTCTCTCTCTCTCTAAATAAAAAATAAACTAAAAAAAATTAAATAGCCATATGTTGCCAGTGGCTACTGTATTTGAGAGCACGGATCTAAGGGGCTCTATAGCTTGCAGAAAACTCAAATAGGGAATTCAGTAAAGAGCAGATTTTAATGTAGCTCTCCATAACTATTGTGGGGTCTTCAGCATCTAGGATTAATGAGTGCATTCCATTTTCTTTCATGAATCACATATTCTGAGGCTGGCCAGTTTGCATTGTTTTAGTTAACTGTCCACATTTGGATGTTAATCAGCTCTGTTTAGGACCCAGAATAGTTTTCATAATTATATCACACATTTGATATGAAATGACTTTTCCTTCTTTTCATCCATGAGAGACAGACACCCCTCACCATGCTAGGAGAACCCCCACCGTTTTGTAACAACCTTTGGCTCCCCTCAAAATTGTGAAGCCACCAAGTGTGTTTTACCTAGGGAATAAATAACTTAGGGCCCCTTGGACTTTTTTCTAGCTTTGGTGAGCAATATTTTAAGCAATTTTGATCGTCAATTTTTTTTTTAATCTGGGATTTCAATTTAAATTTTCAGACTGTTGCATTAGTGCTTGCAATGGCTAATTGTTCACTTAAGGGAAGAGGAAAGTAAGGTGATAAATTTTCATTGGATTCCAGAAAAATTAAATGGAAGAATGATTCTGACACTTTACCTGGAAAAGGTACATCATTAGAAAACTCAGATGACTTTTCTCTGAAGCTACCATTTAAACTTGTAGTCATGAGTCATTCACTTGAAACACAATAGCAGATCGCACTGTGAGCTGATTTTTAAGGAACTGCGTATACATATTAATACCAGAGCTTATGATCACTAGAGGAATTGAATGTGTACTGGTTACAGAATATTCAGTATTGAAACTTCAAAAAGCTAAGAGGAGATCCAATATGCATTTTTAATGTGGTTGAAATAATAGTAAAACCAGGTTTCTCTGAAGCTAAAGCAAGTTCTCTTTTTACCTCAATAGGGTGAGAAAGGACTATTAATACCTAATTGTGTGGGCTTACAGGCTACTGATCAGGGACAGCAGTATTACAGTAACTATCATGTTGTCCCTTCACTTTGTTAACTTGTGAGCTTTTTTCTTTCTGGATGTCCAGAACTGATCTTTCAGAAGGTGCCTCAATGAGAGAAATTCGTGTTGAGTCATTGTCACCACAACTTCAGCTAGAAAAACAGCTCTGTTCCAAATTGGGACAAACGAAAAGTGTTGGCTTTTAAGAGGCAAATCCAGCTTCTTAACTGGTTCTCCTCAGAAGCCATTCTGCCTGGTGGCTGAGGTCTTGCTGATGGAAAGCCAGACCGGAAAACTTTACCGGCTGGATCCGCGCACAATGTTAATTCTTACTCCAGTGGACAGTGGTTCATGAGATTATATACATTTACAACATGATTAACTCTGTGCTCATCAATTCCATTTTTTTTTTCTTTAATCAGAAATGTTGCCGCAAATGTGGCATAAATTTCCTGGGGACAGCATTCAGTTCCACCTTATTATGCAGCACAGGTAGCTTTCAGAGATATGAGGTACGACAGCTAATCCTAATTTAATTTCAGAAGAAGAAGTTAGTTCTCTGGATTGCTACAAGCTGAATTCTATTTCTGGTATGATCCACAATTCTGAGACAAGCAAAACACACCTGTGCGACTTGCTGAACCAAAGAGCAACCCCGAATCTGGAATAAAAGTGCAGAATCTCTGAAATTCCCCGACACTGTCAGATCCATGCCTACAACAAAGGCAGCTGGGTCCTGCAGCACAGTTGGCATGAGGCTATCAGCATTCGTACACCCTCAGAATCTACTATGAAGAGCATCAGGCCTACCTTCCGGAACCAAGCCACTGGCCTTTCAGAAGAGAACTCAGTGTTCAGAGAAGTCCCTCTCTATTAGAGGAAATAAATAAGCTGATGCCTTTTTAATCTGAGCAGTTGCATGGAGTGTCCTATGGGGAATTCTCACAGGGATGTTTTTACTTGAATGTTTCTTTGCAAGAGAAAAGGAAGAGCTTGGTGTCCTCCTGGATCGAAAGCACAGGCTTTTCATTAATTTGTGATGGATATACATGCATCAAATCCACATCCACTTCAAGAGGTGGAAATTACCCTCTTGGTTCATTGGACTAAGCAGGGACTCTCAGTATCATCGGTTCTTAACAGAGCCTCAACAACTCTATAATTGAAGAAATTCTTCCAGTTCCATGGGCATTATTTAGCTTTTCTATTACCTAGGATCCACATCAGGCAAATTGTGTGCAAACACAAATCAGATATTCTTCTGGGATTTGTTTGCTGGATGTCATTCAGTGAGAATTCCCATAGCAGCAAAATTATGCTTTGAGAGAGAAAAACAAATGGAAGACTCAAAGTGATCCATGCTTCTGTTTGCAGGAACAAACCAATATAAAAAATAAAGCCTGTGACAAACTATTCTCCTCCTCACTGCTACTTTTTTATCATGGGCATCTTCCTTCAGTTGTTGGCTAGCCTTAACGTGAAAGAGCTTCCTGGGCCAACACTGCTACAGTTTCTGCTTCTGGGAAATGTTTAAATGTGCTGAAGCTAACAGATAAAAAAATCTTTATATAGGTATGTATTTGTGAGTGTGTGTACACATGCATATGCGGAAGCTATGAATACCTCACTTAACCTTGTTAAGTGAAAATAACATGAAGATTGAGGCATCTTAAATTAAAGCTGTTATTTGTCCCTCCATGACTTTGGAAAACTTTACCAAATTGTCCAGTTGTTCATCTAGAAAAATAAACATTCGAGAAGGAGTTAAAAAAAAAATTTAAAAGAATAAAGGAAAGTTTGCTATACTAGATTTTTTTAATGTTTATTTATCTTTGAGAGAGAGAGAGAGTGCAAGCAGAGGAGGGGCAGAGAGAGAAGGAGACACAGAATCTGAAGCAGGCTCCAGGCTCTGAGGTGTCAGCACAGAGCCCGACGCGGGGCTCAAACCCGCGAGATCATGACCTGAGCCAAAGTTGGACACTCAACCGACTGAGCCACTCAGGCGCCCTGTATACCAGATTTTTTAACTCATTATAAAACTGCAGTGAAAAATGTGGTGCCAGCACAAGACTAAATGACCAGACCAACTGAGCATAACCACAGACAGAAAAACCACTCATGTGTGTGCATGTGTGTAATGTATTTTATGATAACATTGGCATTGTGTTAGAGTAGAAAGAGTTATGAACTTTAGAATCAGGCAAATTCAAACCTGGATTTGAATTCCAGTCCTCCCTGCATAGTTAGCTTAATGCTCTTACTAAATACTAGTCACCTAAATTTAATGAAAGGTGTGAGGATTTGAGAACCAAATGTATTACATTATATGTATTAATCTAGGCTTGTAGTTACAGAGACATACGCTGGCTAATTTGGGCAGAATAGGAATTTATTCAAGGCTATCGTGTTGCTTGCAAAATGTCTGAGAAGGTTGGAGAACCTTTCCCAGGCTTGCGAAAAGGAAGGACCAAAGAAGGCAGGCCAGCAGAGAGCATGTGAAGACTCAGCCCCACCACTGAACACTTGGCTGCCGCAGCTGGTCCTGCCCCATTTACTCTTGAAAAGTAGTATTTAAAAAAAAACAAAAACAAAAACAAAAACAAATAATTTAATGTTGAAATACCAATGTCCCTTCATGACATTTTTCCATATCCAAATCTGGAGCACACTCATTTTTCTATTTTCCAATCCAATTTTTAATGCAAACTTTTATTAAAGTATAATATAAACAGAAAAGTATGTATATCTTAGTGTGTGGCTTGATGAATTTTTATTTTATTTTATTTTTTAAATTTACATCCAAATTAGCCTATAGCACAACAATGATTTCACGAGTAGATTCCTTAATGCCCCTTACCCATTTAGCCCATCCCCTCCCACAACCCCTCCAGCAACCCTCTGTTTGTTCTCCATATCTAAGAGTCTCTTCTGTTTTGTCCCCCTCCCTGTTTTTATATTATTTTTGTTTCCCTTCCCTTATGTTCGTCTGTTTTGTCTCTTAAAGTCCTCATATGAGTGAAGTCATATGATTTTTGTCTTTCTCTGACTGACTAATTTCACATAGCATAATACCCTCCAGTTCCATCCATGTAGTTGCAAATGGCAAGATTTCATTCTTTTGGATTGCCGAGTAATACTCCATTGTTATATATGTACCACATCTTCTTTATCCATCATCCATCAATAGACATTTGGGCTCTTTCCATATGCAAAGTAGGAATTTTTGACATCACACATCAAATGGCCTTTGCTTGGCCCACCTCGTGTGAATCAATAGGTCCAGTTGTGAAATCTGAATAGATTCATTGATCAATTGAACCTTGATCACATGCTCCTAATCAAAGTGCAGAGGAGGCTGGGAAAATAAGTTCTTGGCATTTTCAAGTTTTATAGTCAAAGCAGGTCCCATTTCCCAGAAAGGTGCCTCAGATGGAGAATTTACCAAACAGAGGAAGGAACTTCAGACTCTGAGTGGTCTAGAAGATGCACAAGTCCATTACAAAATACAGCAAATCTCCCGTTACATAACAGACATTCAACCAATGGTGACTGAATATTTTCACAAGTCATTGGGAGAAAGGAACAATTCAACAAATGGTACTGAGACCATTAGTTATTTGGAAGAAAAAAATCTACAATTCACCAAAATAAATTCCAATTAAATCAAAGATTTTAAAAAGAAATCAATCTGTAAAAAAATTACATGTCATACTGTAACCATTGGTACATCCTCCTGATCCACCTTGAAAAGAGGCTCATTTGAATGCAGTGGGTTTTCTAGTGGTGTTTCCTCTGGTTCTGGGAACACAAGACAGTCTTACCTCCTAACCACTTAGAACCAGACCCATATGCCCTGCTCTGAATTTTGCATTTGACCCCCAATTAGAAACACTTCTCTTTCATTTACTGAAAATAAAATGTTAAAATAAGTTCTCATGTGTTTAACATCCACAACTCTTTTTTTTTTTTTAAGACTTTTTTGTTTTTAAGTAATCTCTACACCCAACATGGGGCTTGAACCCACAATCCTAGATCAAAAGTCACATGCTTAACTGACTGAGCCAGCCAGGTGCCACTTCCATGTCTTTCTTAGGATCATTCAGCCAGCATTGCAGATGATATTACCAAGAATGTTCTGGTGGCTTGGAGTCTATGTTTCTGCAAAATTATAGGTCCCAGGTAGGTGAGAGCCTTGTTGTATGGATCTCTGTGTTCCACTCTGCCTGCCTCGGCTATTGATTCGTGATTGAGGAAGAAAACTGAACTGCTGGTTAACTGTTTTGAAATGTCTGGTGATGGTTTCAGTTTTGAGCACTAACTCAGGTAAAGGAATCTCTCTGTACCTCCACTGCCCTTCCTTTAGAAGGGCAAGGACACTTACATTGCCCACTCCTCCAGAACCTCGCATAACATCACATATTGATCACTCCGGGTTGGATGAAACGATTCATAGGTGACAGCTCTTAAGTTCACAGATGGACAGCTTTCCAGATGGGGACTACTCTTTTTCCTCCCTTATCTATATTCCATACTGTTCCCAATTTTCATCTGCCACTCCTATATCCAGTTCTGAGAGGCTAGTCAAAGACAAGTGTTGCTGGTCAGAAATTTTTCTTTTCAAGTTGTATTACTTGTCGGTTACATTTTTCTTCTCAATTTACTGCTTCTTCACTATTGTTAGAATAGATATGTGATCTGAAACATTAATTACCTCATGACGGACATGATTCTTGCTTTTCCTTTGGCTTTCTAAAAGATTCTGATATTTAGGTTGAGAGATCACTTTGAGACCCTTGGATGCAAATATCTGTAAATATATATATTACTACTGTTGCTATTTCAAAAAAGGGGAAAACGCCATTTCTTATATATACATCATTTTCATTTTTAAATGTTAGGAGCAAATCCACTGTTAACTGTGATACATCCCTAAATAATACACGAGTAAGGATTCACTATCTCTGAAAAATTTGACTCAGCTCCAGACCTGAAAAAGGCCAATTGCTGCCCTCTCTGATTCATCTCCGAGAATGAAAAGAACCAAAAGTCAGGTCCCTTTAGTACGAACTCCCTTTCATATTTTATTTGCTAATGTGCAGCTGATTTCTAAATTGAGAGCATGCTTACAAGAAAGGTTAGGAACTTCTTTAATCCATTAGCAAGTCTGATTTTGATTGAAATTTTAAATAACTTTTGATAATTAATGCATCTTGGCTTTTGGATTTCAAATAAGATAAAAGAATCTGTTTTCTTTCTGATTTAGAGTTACAGTAGATTTAGCCCAGTCAGAAGGTTCCAGAGTTCCTCCCAATGAAATGCTTTGGGGAATCCCCTCATTGATCATATTGATGAGTATTGATCATATACTCCTGTCCCAAAGTTTAAATGATCGAAGTGTTAAACTATTTGATTAGGCCAAGGGGCAGCAAATTTTTTTCCGTAAAAATCCAGATACGATACAAATTTTTTATGTAAAAATCCAGAATAAATACTTTAGGCTTTACCTCTCAAATCTGCCACTGTGGTACAAAAGCAGCCACAAACAACACATAAATGACTAAAGGGAGGTATATTCAAATAAAACTTTATTTATAAACACTAAAATTGGAATTTCATATAATTTTCATGTGACATGAAATATTATTTTTCTTTTGATTGTTTTTCAAGATGTAAATGCCGTTCTTAGCTCATGGGTAATATAAAAATAGTTATCAGCCATATTTAACCAGCAAGCCATACTTTGCTGACTCTTACTTAAATGAATTGGGGATGCATTTTTTAAGAACTTTTCACTAAATAGCATATAATATTGAAGTTCCAGCTTTGCCATATCTTCCATAATACAAGCCCAAATTCTTTCAATTTTGCTATGCATTCATTAAAAAGAAGGGTGTGGCTTTAGAAGTACTGATACTGAATGCTCCCCAAGGCACACATATATACAGTAGGCTCACATTTGTGTTTCAAAAGGAAAAAAAAGTGTATATATATTATATACATAGTGTATATATATAATGTATATATATTATATATATATCATATATATAGTGTATATATATAATGTGTATATATATAGTGTATATATATATAGTGTGTGTGTGTGTATATATATATATATATATATATATATAGTGTATAGTGTATAGTGTATATATAATCTCCATGCAAAGAACAGTACTTACTTCCATAGGGAAAATTGGGAAAAGGACAAAGGGGTACAAGAGTGAGCAGGTGACTTAATTTTTACTCTATACCATTTTGGACCTTTTGGCTTTTGTGCCATTTAAATGAACCTATGTTTAAAATAATAAGTTAATCTTTAAACTTTTAAAAATGCTGAAAGGAATCACTAGAGGGATCCTGAAGTCAGTACTTCATATTCTCCAAATTAAAGACAGGGGCCCAGAGCAAGAGTCCAAATGAAGGTCCAGGCCCAGATGATTCAAATTCACATTCTCCGAAATCCAGTTTCACTGTCTCTTGTCATTTGTTTCCCATCCCAGCTTTGCATCATCTGCTAATCTGGAGATCTGAATTTCTGTCATTCTGCCCCTTCCAATCCCTAATTGAACTGAATGGACATTCAGTGATGCTCAGAGCTCTTTTCATCAGCTAGAGGACCTCTTATAAAATATACATGGGAAGGAAGGAGGGATGGAAGGATGGAAGGGAGGAAGGAAGGAAGGAAGGGAGGGGAGAAGGAAAGAGGGAGGGAGAGAAAGAGGGAGGGAAGGTGTGAAGGAAGGAAACGGGGAGGGAAGAGAGTATGCCACAGAAACCCTATGTGGGGCTGCAAAGCCTAGAGCAGTTACCATCTGAGCCTTTATGGACAAGTTGGCCAACCCCTGGTCTTGAAATAACCACGAGGGTAAATAAGTCCTTAAGGGTCCAGACCCTGAAAGAAATCAGGTAGCCCAAGGAGAAGGTTTCACTTCGTTATTTTCATAGCACGCTGCATAACACACCTTCCCAAATCTCTTTGGCTGAAAATAACACGGCAGTTTACACATCTGTAGGTGGGCTGGGCTCACTGGAGCACTTCTGCCCATCTTGGCTGGTCTCACTCAGGCATCTTTGGGTGGGGTGAACAAGCCACCTTAGGCGAGGCAAGGCTAGAGCAGTCTGCTCTACACTGCAAGTCTGCAGCTCGGATCTCTACCACAGCCTCTCACTTTGCTTAGGCCAGTGAGCTAGCCAAGACTGCTCTTCTTGTGGCAGTGACAGAGGCCAAAAGAGAGTGGAAATGTGCGTCAGCTCCTAGGAGCCTCTTGCAACTAAGGTGATTTCCACTGACTTCCACTATAGGCCACAAGTCAAAGAAAGTCACATGGCCCACCCCAAAGTAAAGCAGCAGGGAGATGCTCTCTTCTTTCCAGGGAGTTACCTAGTCACATGGCAAGTGTAAGAAGAAGGGAGGATGGGGAAACAGGGCCAATCATGCAAACTGAAATTCAGTTCAATACTTAGCACTAATGCATGCCAGGCACTCTTCTAGGTGCTGGGGATCTATGGGCAAAAGACACTAACGATCATCCCTGCCGTGGGGCTTTGATTCCAGTGGGATATGGAAGGGACTTCATGCTCAATGCAACCCACTTGTTGTCCATTTTGTTCTGTTTCACTGGGGGATGAGTTCACTGGCAGGAATCACCTAGCCTTGGCCAGTTTTATGTCACCCAGTGCCCAGTACTGGGCTTCAGACAAGGTAAGTGTGCAATAAAAAGTGAGCGAGGGAGGGAGTGAATGAAGCATTTTCTGGGCAACACTGATTCTCCATCAATTCATCTACAGATTGGAAGGAGCAAAATGACAGAAATTCAGATCTCCTGATTAGCAGACAATGCAAAGCTGGGATACAGAACAAATGACAAAGATAATGAAACTAGATTTAAGAGAATTTGAATCACTTGAGTGAAAGAGCCCACAGATAGCACATGCTGCCCAGTATAGAAAAATGGGTCATCTCGGGGTGCTTGGGTGGCTCAGTCGGTTGAGCATCCGATTTCAGCTCATGTCATGATCTCGCGGTTTGTGAGTTCGAGCCCCGTGTCAGGCTCTGTGCTGACAGCTCGGAGCCTGGAGCCTGTTTCAGATTCTGTGTCTCCCTCTCTCTGCCCCTCCCATGCTCATGCTCTGTCTCTCTCTGTCTCTCAATAATAAACATTAAAAAAAATTTTTTTAAAGAAAAATGGGTCATCTCTCCCAGACCAATTACTATAGAGCCTAAGACACCTTGGAGAGAAGCAGAGCCTTTGTGCCGTGAGCCAATTGGGAAGAATTTGGGTGGATTTGTGGAGACTCCAGCATTGTTAGGTAGCACCTAGGTGCTGACAAATGTGGCCTGTGCCCACAATAGGTTGGCAGAACCAAGCTCAAATGCTGTGTTATGCTCAGTGGGGTTCTTGACTTTGGCCCTCCATGGGTAGGCCAATGGTGGCCCCATCACACAGCAGAGAGGACTTGACTGGCCCGTGGCACAGTGCTGCTGCCACCAGAGTGCCTGGCAGCTGGGGCCTGCAGAGGACCCAGACCACCATGAAGAGGCAGTCCTGGGTGGTCACGATTGCCCTGGACAGGGAGCCAGAGGTCTTCTCCCTGGCTCAGCTATGCTTCCAGAAAAAGGCTCCCTGACCTTGGTTTCTTCATCTGTGAAATAGGAATTTCAGTACTTTCCCTATTTACAGTATCACAGGAGTGTAATGAGATTGGAAGAAATAGCAAATGTAAAGATAAACCAAAACAAGGCCAACTCAGGGAAGATGAGTAGGATTTGGTCTTGTCTTGAGCAAGCCATCGATGTTCTGTGTTTGAGGAGGGGGTGGAAGATGGCCAACAGGCACATGAAAAGATGCTCAACGTCGCTCCTCATCAGGGAAATACAAATCAAAACCACACTCAGATATCACCTCACGCCAGTCAGAGTGGCCAAAATGAACAAATCAAGAGACTATAGATGCTGGAGAGGATGTGGAGAAATGGGAACCCTCTTGCACTGTTGGTGGGAATGCAAACTGGTGCAGCCACTCTGGAAAAGTGTGGAGGTTCCTCAAAAAAAATTAAAAAGTAGACCTACCCTATGACCCAGCAATAGCACTGCTAGGAATTTACCCAAGGAATACAGGAGTGCTGATGCATAGGGGCACTTGTACCCCAATGTTTATAGCAGCACTCTCAACAATAGCCAAATTATGGAAAGAGCCTAAATGTCCATCAACTCATGAATGGATAAAGAAATTGTGGTTTATATACACAATGGAGTACTACAGGGCAATGAGAAAAAATGAAATATGGCCTTTTGTAGCAACGTGGATGGAACTGGAGAGTGTGATGCTAAGTGAAATAAGCCATACAGAGAAAGACAGTTACCATATGGTTTCACTCTTCTGTGGATCCTGAGAAACTTAACAGAAACCCATGGGGGAGGGGAAGGAAAAAAAAAAAGAGGTTAGAGTGGGAGAGAGCCAAACCATAAGAGACTCTTAAAAACTGAGAACAAACTGAGGGTTGATGGGGGGTGGGAGGGAGGGGAGGGTGGGTGATGGGTATTGAGGAAGGCACCTGTTGGGATGAGCACTGGGTGTTGTATGGAAACCAACTGGACAATAAATTTCAAAAAAAAAAAAAAAAAGAAAGAAAGAAAGAAAATAAGAAAAACAAAAAAAGAGGAGGGGGTGGAATGCATGGGGTACAGAAAATTTCAGGACCACGAACGAAACTGTTTTCGAAGTTGAAAGACATTCTTAGGGAAAAAACAAATGTGAGGAATGATTTTTGAAAGTTTGAAGGGTAAAAGTTTCAGAGGCCCAACTCCTCTCGGGAGGGTAGTAAATATTGGAGATACATTACTGTTGATGATAATTGAAGCAGAGGGTGAATGACTCCAAAAAAACCCTTTTCAAATAACAACAGAGATTAAGATAAAGGGTGGGGCGGGGGGGGGGGGGGGGGAGAGAGGGCAGAGGGCAAGGAAGCCAAAGATTAATATTAAGAAGACAAACCTGTTCTTTTGCTCAAATGGTTGTGATCTTAGCCATGGGGTGGGCACAGACAGGCTGGTCCTCAGCCCAGTGATTCCCTTTCCCTTCTAACCTATTAGTGGTGTCTACACAGGTTCCTGTCCTCAGAAAGGCCCTGCAGGCTCTCCTCTGATTGGGCCGCAGCTCCTCATGAGCCATCACTTGTCTCCACTTTTATCTCAAGCCTGCCTCTTCCTCTCCCTGACCTGTGGGACACTACAAGGAGGAGGGGTGGGGTGTCCTAGTGATGTGGAAACAACTTCATACATCCACTGGACTGACGGTGACAACAGAATTTATGTAATCCATGAAAGCACAGAACTGGGTACTAAAACTGGATAAATCTTTTCTCTTTAGAAAGCAAATTCTCACCAACTGCTACCCAGATCATAACGCACAGGGGGCATTGCTCTTCACCTGGGTGTACCTGCCCCCCTAAAAATGGAGTGCCTGGCCGCCTCTGAGGTTTATGCAAACGCGGGCAGTATTTATGCATCAGAGTGATACATCAAAGATCAGAAGGTGTCTCCAGGCATGAGTTACAAGGCCTCTAAAAGCAATGACTCTTTTACAGGGTTTTAGATTGTGGTGATTTTCCGTAAATCCTGTCCGAGTCACACAATAGGCCAAGAGCGATTAACGTTAATTAAACAATCCCCATAAAAAGGTTGCTGTGCTGACACGTTGATAAACTCTAAATGCACTAAGCCTGCTAACATTCTTGAGGGTGTTCCTTCAACAGCACCAGGAGCACTGGGCTGGCTGGGGCCCTGTCCCAGGTGACTGCATGCATGAACATAACACCCCCCAGCTAGAGCGCACCCCTATGCTCGACCACCGGGGGATTGAATTAAAAAGAGATTCCAGGGACCCCTGGGTGGCTCAGTTGGTTAAGTGTCCAGCTCTTGATTTCAGCTCAAGTTATTACCTCACGGTTCGTGGGTTTGAGCCCCGCATCGGACTCTCTGCTGTCAGCACAGAGCCTGCTTCAGATTCTCTGTCCCCACTCTCTCTCTGCCGCTCCCCTGCTCTCTCTCTCTTTCTCTCAACACTAAATAAATAAACATTAAAAAAAGGGGGGGGACCTGAGGTAGGGTGGCCCGGGTTATAGCAAGAACCACCCAAACCATCCAGTGCATTTCAAGGGTGCTGGCCTTTCTACCCTGCTTTTCTAACCCCCCCCCCCCCAGAAAGCTGCAAACAATGTAAAAAAAAAGCATATTATGCAGACACCAAAATTAACCTCAAAATCATTGCAGATTCTGGAGACCTAATCCTCTATTGAAAGGAACAGAGGCAAAACCCAGCTTCTGCGAGAGCTGAGTCCAGGAAGACCTCTACTCCCAGGTCTTCTGTATTTTGCACCTGACTGGGAGAGGAACCACTGAGGGAAAGCCACAGCGCACCATGATGAGGGGCTTCAAGATGGGACTTTTTCAGGGATGGAAGGGTCAGGAACCAGAATGCAAGCTTCTCAGTGGAGCTGAGAACCCCTGTCCCTGGACACAGCCACACTGCTCTGTCTCTACACCATAAGGCACAAGGAAGGAACTGGATGTAAAAGCTTGCATGTAGCCAAAAATGAGGGCTTGGGTGGGGAGGGGGTGCAATACAAACAGGAAGTGAGTGTGTGGAGTGAAGGAGCAAGAAGAATGAGTAGTGGGTACAACAGAGAATGAGCAAAGGCCAAACTTTTTTTTTTAATAGCCCAAGAAGCTTTGCTGGGAACTGACTGACTCTAGTGAACAACCAGGAGGAGCTTCCTCGGGGGGAGGGGGGGGGGCAGCCACAGGAGAAAAGCGCACCCGACAGGGCTGGGACAGAGAAGTTAGAGAAAATAGTACAGAGGACAGGAGAGAGAAGTTAGGAAGCTCTCAGGGCCCTTCTTTGGGAGCAGATGTGAGGTTTGTAGCAGCCCTATAAAACCATAGGCCAACTAGTCATAAAATTATATTATGATATTATAATGATGTGGCTGAAGAAAGCATCAGTAACAATGTGTTGCCTGTGGACAGTTTCCATTTTAATTCGGTAATGATGTGATTGAAATTAGAAGTGTGCCATGAGGCCACAGAAAGTGTGTACTTTTCTTAAAGTAACCTCATAACAATTTCCTGATCCAAAGTAAACTCAAGCATGAAAAAATTGGTCAAGGAAAAGGGGAATGTTCACTTGGGTGGGTAAGCTCTCAGAACGGGAAGTCAAGGGAGACAAGAGATGTGAGGGAGAGGCCCAGGGTGCCTCCTTCACACAGAGAGTTCTGGGGATTCCTCAGAGACAAATTCATCTGACCAAGAAATTTACCCTTGAGTCTTTGGCCTTTCCTTTTTCTTCTTTCTGACACCCTTTCTCTGGTTAACATTTTCAGCGCGACTCAAGCCAAGTCAGCTATTTATAGAGCAAGAACAATTTTACCACAGGGTATGGTGTTTAATTTGAAGAGACGTCAAAGAGTGAGGGGCAGATGGCTGAGCAGGCAGTGCCTCTCAATGACCTTGATGGGGGCACCCAAGCCCACTGCCTCATCCTGAGTTTTGCAGATCCAGAAATGTCATCTGATGAATGAAATCTTGAACTGACCAAGCTTTAAGAGGAAAAGGATAAATTGATAAGGCAGGTAGGGTGCTTGCTTATTAATTTCTAATGGATCTAAGGTGTGGCTTGTGAAATGAGACTGGTTGCCAGCTCAGATGATTCTTTCTGGAAGGCTGTTCAATTCAGGAGACTCAATTATATTTCACAAGATCACTTAAATTTGGAGGATCTCAAATCTTAAAGCTTGAAAGAAAAAGAAAGCAATTCTCAAAATACTCCTTCCTCAACCACACTGAAAGAAAGACTGATTCTAGTTTACCCCACTCTACTGTCCCATAAATTTAGGAGACCATTCTCCTAATGTATCTTTCCATTAACTGGTTATTGTATCGGTTTCCTGGATCTTCCATCATAAGGTACCACAAACTTGGTGACTTAAAACAGAAATGTATTGTCTCAAAGCTTTGTAAGGAAGAAGTCAGAAGTCAAGGTGTTGACGGAACCATGCTTCCTCAAACCTGTAGGGCAATTCTTCCTTGCCTCCTGCTGGCTTCTCTCTGCTGGCTTTCTGGCAAACTCCAGCGTCCCTTGGCTTACAGCTGCATCACTTCAACCTTTGCCTCTGTCTGCACATAGTATTTTCCCTGTGTGTCTGTCTCTGTGTCTCTTCCCTTCAAGAATACCAGTTGTATTAGATTAGAAGCCCACCCTACTCCAGTACCTACAGCAACCCTAAAACCAAATAAGGTCACATTCTGAGGTACTGGGGATTAAGACTTCAACATATCTTTGGGGGGGGGGGGGACATAATTCAACCCATAGTAGTTATGCTCAAGTCTGGTTCAGTTAAGCATTTTGCATTAATTTAGCATCTGATGTTAGATAACATGCAGGCAGGTGGTGAGGTAACTATGGGTAAGGCCAGTCCCTGCTCTTGAGGATCCTACAGTCTATTAGAGGAGGCATACATATGAGTAATTTACTTGGTTTTCACCCCATAGCCTGCAGGAAAAAGTTTAAAATATATTGATGCCCAGATTCTACCCCTGACCAATAAAACCAGAACCTCCGGAACGAGGTGCAGCAGTGTTAGTATATTGTAACAGTTCCCCAGGTGTGATGGTAAATTTCATGTGTCAACTAGACTGGGCCACAGGGCACCTAAATATTTGGTCAAGCAATATGCTGGGCATTTTTGTGAGGGTGGGTCTCATCCAAGCAACTCAAGGCCTGAATAGAACAAAAAAGTCTGACCCTTCCTCAATTAAGAAGGAATTTTTTCTGTCTCACTGCCTTCATGCCAGGACATCATTTTTTCCCTACTTTTGAACTTGAACTGAAACATTGGCACTTTCTGCATCTCCAGTCTCTGGTCTTCAAAATGGGCTACACCGTGGGCCCTCCTGGGTCTCCAGCTTGCTGACTGCAGATCTTGGGATTTATCAGCCTCCATAACCATGTAAGTCAATTCCTAATTGTGTGTATGTGTGTGTGTGTGTGTGTGTGTGTGTGTGTGTGTGTGTGTGTGTTTGTGTGTGTTATATAATATTATACATATTTTGGTTCTGATTCTCTGGGGAAGCCTGATATACCAAGTGATTCAAATATGCTATAGGAGTTAAGAACAACTGACCTATAAACCCCAGACAAGGAAATGATTAATTCTGCCTGGAGAGGTGACTTCATAAAAGCCATTATATTTCAGCTGGGCCAGAAAGAATGAGCAGTTTTTGCCTTGCCAAGCATATGGGGCCAGAGGAAAGAGTGTTAGCAAGGGGAGCAAAGGAGAGACGGTGGGAAAACAGAAGGAGTAATTAGAGATGAATCTGCTGCAAATGCCACGGCTAAATAACACGGGGACTTGGTGAAAAGTTTTACACGAGGGAGTGATGTGCCCTTAATGTATCTTAGGAAGACAAATCTGAAAGCTGCGTAGAAAGACTGAAAGTGAGGGAGACCAATTAGACATTGTCATAAAAGCCTGTATTGACTGAATGTTTGTGTCGCCTCCAAATTCATATATTGAATCCCTAAACACCAATGTGGGGGTATTAGGAGGTGGCACCTTTGGGAGATGATTAAGTTTAGATGAGGGTAGAGCCCTGATGATGAGATTAGTATCCTTATAAAAAGAGGAAGAGATATCAGAGTTCCCTCTCTCTTTCTCTCTCTCTCGCTCTCTCCCCGCCAGGTGAGAGCACGGCAAGAAGGTGACCATCCACAAGCCAGGAGGAAGGCCCTCACCAAGAACCAAATTCGCTGCCACCATGATCTTGGACTTTCCACCCTCTAGAACTATGAGAAATCAATGTCTGTTATTTAAGTTTACAGTTACAGAAACCTAGGCTAACTAAGAGGAAGACCAAGCAAAAGATGGTGTCTTCCTGGACTAGGGAAAAACAGACAGGTGTGGGTGTGTGTGTATGTGTGTGTGTGTGTGTTTTGTTTTGTGTGTTTTTATGTTTTAGAGCTATAATCACCAGAATTTTGGTGTTTGAGCTTGGGAAATGAGGAGGAGGCATCAAATGTAACTTCAAAGTTCCCAACTTAGGGTAGGAGCTAAGAGAAGTGTGGTATTAAGATTGGGAGCACAAGAGAAGAAGATTTTGTGGAGGACATAATGAGCTCACTTCAGTTTGAGGTACCACAGGGCATTTGCATGGAAATGTTCAGTGAGCTGAGCTGATAAAATTAGGTTTCCAGCCTTCAAAGGAAAAAAAAAAAAAGATTGTGCTCTTTATACGTAAAAATTGGACAATAATCAGAATGTAAGTGATAACAAGAATTCACGGGAGTGTGTAAGATGAGCTAGGAAGAATATGAAGAGGGCTAAAAACAGAAGCTAGAATAAGTATTTAAGGGACAATGAGGTGGAGAAAGTCTTTTCATCAAGTCATGCTAGTGACTCTTTGATCAGTAGTGACCTAGTAGAATTTGTCTAAAAATATAGCATACCTTCATTCTCTGAGGCCTGCTCACTGAAAACTGGTCTCTACCTTTTCAAGACCTTTTTTCTCTATGAAACAAGTATGGTTTCTCAACTTGTCACTGTTTTAAGAGAAAGCCCAGAACATTCACACAGCCTCTACGGTTAGTCAACATCAGGATCACACTTTCCTCACTGGTTTGGGCTAGATGACTTCTAAGGTTCTCTGTGTCTCCAAGGGTCTCAGAATCTCTAGAAGGATTGCTAAAATGAATGCCCTGCCTCGTCTATCATGATAATTCATTATGCTAATGGCCCCAATGAGACTCTCCTCCTGATAAACACATGTCCTGGAATTCATGCGCTTGTATACTCCCCTCCCATTAAGTTTGGGCCTCGCCTGCGATTTGCTTCCATAAAGGCGCCTGGGTGACTTAGTTGGTTAAGTATCCAACTCTTGATTTCAGCTCAGGTCATAATCTCGTGGTTCATGGGACTGAGTCCCGTGTCAGGCTCTGTGCTGACATGAAGCCTGCTTGGGATTCTCCCTCTCCTCTCCCTTTGCCTGCCTCTCTCTCTCTCTCAAAATGAATAAGTAAACATTTAAAAATGTGGCAGAAGTGATGGTGTGTCTGTTTCAGTTCTAAGCCTTAAGGAGTCATGGAAACTTCTACTTCTGCCTTCTTGGGAGCTCTGAGGTACTACTAAGATGTCCATCTTCCCCGCCCCCCCCCCAAAAAAAGGTCCATCTTCTCTGCTGGAGAAGACATTTAGAAGAGGCAGGACCCTGAGCCCTCAAGAAGAGAAAAAGTCAGGAATAGAGAGAGAAAAAGAGAGAGAGAGACCAGCCATGCCAGCATCCCAGCTGAACCCAGCCCATAGGTGATAGCCAGCTAAATACAATTACAGGAGTGACCATTGGCAAGGCTAACAAAAAACCACTCCATTGGGCTCAGCCCTAATTGCAGAATCATGACCAAATAAAGTGGCTGCTGTTTTAGGCCACTAAGTTTGTGGGATGGTTTGTTACATAGCAAGAGAGAGCCAAAAAGTAAATGATTCTGCAAAACAGAGGTTGGCAAGGGCTGTCTCATATGCCAAGGATCTTACCCTTTTCCTTATGAAGCTGATAAAAGCTAAAGTTGTTCATTTGTCCCAGCCAATAACTGTATTAATCATGCATTTTTATTCTATATTTTCGGTGCTTTGACATCTTGGGGCCTTGCTGACCCTGGAGAAACTGTCCCTCCCTGGGATAGCCAATTCCTAGAGCTAATAATACAGGGCTCCACATCTTTCATACACAAACCAACCAGGCCAGAGCTCATACCCCAACTACCTCCTTATCATGTTCTCACACTCTAGGCTGCCCACCACTTGCTATAATTACCAGTTCTGGGTACCAGACAACTAGAGAGCCCACTGAAATCATTCAAAGTAGCCAATTCTAAGCCTGCTTACCCTGCCTTGCCTTTCACAGAAATCACAGTAAAGGTTCTTGCCTAGGCTTTCCCCTGATCCTTCTGCCTCTTGACTAACCCTAGTATCTCCCTATATGCCCCCCACCCACATAGCATGGCAGGCCCTCCTCTTGGGGTCTGTGAGTATAACAAGCCATCTTTTCAATGGCAGTCATCTTCTAAGCTGTTGGCCTCACTATACCTAAATAATAATAAAACCTGTAAAATAAAGCAATAAGCTGTGAACTTAAATGGGTAGGCAAATCCCATGGACTGTGTGACTCTCACAGATGACTAAGATGGATGAGGCAGTGGGGCAGAGATGGTTAGGAAGGACCATCTTGTAACACTGTGCCACTAAAAATAATAGCTATCAGTTTTGAATGTTCCTCATCAATCTTTGGGATAACTCCAGAGGGTGGATTTATTGGCCCCATTATCCAGAAGTGAACATTAAGGCTTAGAATAAATAATATTCCACTAATAAGTGGAAGAACCAGGATTCCAACCCAGTTTTACTGGAATGTAAAATCAGAACTCTTCTTTTTTTTTTTTTCTGATTTTTAACTTTTTTTTTTTTTTTTTTTTTTTGAGACAGAGAGAGACAGAGCATGAACGGGGGAGGGGCAGAGACAGAGGGAGACACAGAATCCAAAGCAGGCTCCAGGCTCTGAGCCATCAGCCCAGAGCCCGACGTGGGGCTTGAACTCACGGACTGCGAGATTGTGACCTGAGCTGAAGTCGGACGCTTAACTGACTGAGCCACCCAGGCGCCCCAGAACTCTTCTTGTAAGCTGCCCGAACAACGTTTGCTAGGCTCGCCATAGTTTGCCAAGCCTTCCAATATGGCATACAATACCTTGGTAGGTTTTCCGTGATGAATTTTTTAACAAATGAGTTTTATCTTCTTTAATCAAACCCCTTTATGATTATGAAAGTAATGATTCTCATTGACAATTTGAAATACAAAGAAGAAATTTAAAATCACTCATACAAGCACTCAGACAAATATTATTAACATTTTGGTATATGCCCTTGTAGTCTTTTTTCCATACCTATATCATATATATTTTACAAAACTTAGATTAAACTATCTCTTATAATCTACTTTTTTAACCAAAAAAAGATATTGTGAGCATTTCATCATGCCATTAAATATTCCCCTAAGATAGGGATTTTAATGGCTAACTTTTGTTTCTTAGTTCATAAATACTGAAGCCATTTATTAATCTTCCATTGTTATCATGTGAATTATTCCTACTGTTTTACAACTAAAAGTGCTCTGATTCTGGGGATACCTAGAGGGAGAGATTAATAAATGCGTATGGAATGAATGAATAAATGAATTCTCCTATTGGGGGATTTTGAACAGGACATTCAGGGATTGGCCAGGGAAAAGATACCCAACAGGAGGCTCATTTATTAAGTCTTAGATCCCTCAACAACTCTGTGAGGTCAATATTACCATCACCTCCATTTTACAGGGGAGGAGACTGAGGCCAGGGAGGTGTGATCACCAGAGTGCTTAGAGCTCTTCTTTTTTTCTCCACACCTAGATACTCTGAGCCTGAATGCCCTGCAGTGCAGCACTCAACTCCCCATCAAGTGCTCCTGGGACAGGACATTCAGGCTAGGGTCCTAGAGTCAGCATGAGCCCTTTTTGGGTTCCATTCCAGTCTATTCTACCCTCAAACAGGCCTGTCCCTTCCCCATGTCGTGGCAGGGTCACCTGTAGCAGAAAAAAAAAAGTGCTCTGATTAATATCCTCCTGTGTCCTTATACATAATTCTTTGTGAGCATCTCTAATATCTTAGAATAAATTCCTAGATTTACAATCACTGAGTCCAAGAATATACACATTTTTAAGACTTTTGATACTTGTCAGGTTTCCCTCCAAAAATGTTGCACTGATTCCCACCTACGCCAGAGTCCTTTGTTTTTAGGTTTTTTTTTTTTTAAGTTTATTTACTTTTGAGAGAGAGAGAGGCAGAGAGAGAGAGAGAGAGAGAGAGAGAGAGATTCCCAAGCAGGCTCCGGGCTGTCAGCACAGACCCTGACACGGGGCTTGAACTCATAAACCGTGAGATCATGACCTGAGCAGAAATCAAGAGTCACACGCTCAATTGACTGAGCCACCCAGGTGCCCCCAGAATCCTTTGTTTCTAACATAAAGTAACTCTCTACTAGGGACTGCTCTGTGTATGTATGTTTCTGTGTGCGTGTGTGCGTGTGCACATGTGACTCAACCACATCCACTGTCCTTTCCATGCTAAGTACAAGCAAAGTTTGGTCTTCAATTAGTACCTATAGTTGGTAAGCAGTGAGATTCTCTAGACTTAAACTCTTTATTCCAAAAGAGCAACACCATTTCTCAAAGGGACTTGCCAACCAAATAATGGAGTGACTATTGTTTTTTAGCCATGCAGAGCTATGACGCGTGGCTACCTATATTGCTTAAATGACAGGTTTCTGTGCATCCCCCAAATATATTCAGATTGTGAAGAGCTTGTGTACAGTAAGTCACAGAGAGAAGGCCAGCAAGCCATGCATATGATCCCGGCAAAGGAAGGGTGGCTGGAAGAGGTGGCGTTTTATCTGTTTCTGAAGAACTAGAGGGAGGTGGAATCCCAGGATGCAAATGCACAAATAGCTACTTACCTGGTGTGCTCTCAAGTGTCTCCCATACAGACTCACACTCCCAAGTGTCATCTCCCCCACCAGCCTTTTGTTGTGTGCCCTAAATTCTAAGTAGTAACACCTTTGCTTTGAGCTGAAAGGTCCCTGTTAAGACACAAATAGATGAGCTAGAAGAGTCAACACCCTAAGCCACTAGCAACATTAACAACTGAGCTCAAATGAGCTTATCAAGTAGCTGGAGCCACCTCCGAAGACTCCAAGGAAATGAGACCAGAGTATGTGATATTACACAGAGGCGAAAGTCAGGGCAGGGTGGGTAGCAAAGACATGTCTTGGATGATCTGGGGACAGAAGGACGGTTCCAGCACAAATGGGACAACATGGGGTGTTTCTGAGGGCACAGAGGTGAGAGGCTGCAAGGGATGTGTTTCGTGGGGTTCAGGCAATTCACCAGGCTTGTTGGACTGAAACCTGAGAGCCCCATTTCCTGCTGGTCTCTTAAACACGCTGGTTTGGAGCAAAAACCATGTCGCTTCTATTCCTGCCACCAGCATAACCTCCAGCAAACAAATTGCTTGCTGTACCTCTCACCTCCTCCTCCCCCAGGTGCATCCACAGTGAGTGTCTGAGGCAAGGCAGGCCCTGCACAGACCTGGTCACATCCATTAACAAGGCACTGGTTATATCAATGGCAACCCTGAGGAGATTTCTCTGTGCTGAAGCAAGGCACTAAATATAATAGCCTCTTAACTGGCACATTGTTATCAGTATTATTACGGCTTTCTCTTCATGCCTGTCAGTGGATTATGGTAATTTTTTTTAGTCATGGGTTTTAATCAGAGTCAAAGTCTCTGAGTTACTGACAGCTCAGGAGAGCAGTCACTGCTCTAAGATTGACTTCACACTGTCACAAAATCATAACACCGGCAGAAAGATAGAGGCTCTCACAGGCCTCCTCCCACTAATTAAAAACAAAGCAACTTTCCAAACAGTAGGCTCCTTTGCCAGGCTTCACAAAAAAGGCGGGGGGAGGGGAGGAGCAGAGGGCACCTACTTCTCCCTCCCTCCCCCAAAGTTCAAAGCAAGAGACAAGGATCCTGGCAAAGGCAGTACTAGAGGCAGATATTGCAATTTAGCTAATGGTATCTACAGGAAGCTAGAAATCACCCATTTGACATGTTAAGGGACTTCAACAGCATCAGGCCTTGTTGGATTCTCCTGACCTTGTAGCACCTCCTCACAGACATTGTCCACATGTGACCACTCATTCGAATAAATGTGATAGAGCTGGGCAGATGGGTCACGGAAGCTATCCTCTCTGGAGGTTATGGAACAGAGGCAGTCATACCTCTGGCCTTGCCTTCCCGTCATCACGTGTAATGAAGTTTCCCTCCTGACCAAATGGTACCCCAGCTGCGAGGCATCTAGCAATTGACCAGGTGTTAGGCAGAGATCACTACATATTTTTCTTCTATCACCATGGAGAAGCCATAGCAGACCACAGTATGAACTTAAGACAAACCCTAGATAGTTCTCCATGTTGCCTCCAGGGTCCTTCTGCTTTTCTCCATCTGCAACACTTTTCTTCTCTCTAGAACCATCATCCTCAGAAACCCCATGACCAGCATAGGTCATTCTGGCGTCTAACTTAGGTTTGTCCTTTATGTCCATCCACACCTTTGTTTGCCTGGGGTCCTGTTGTCAAGTAGTTCTCACAGGGAAATGACCCGAATATGTCTGGCACGATAGACTGTTACACTGCAGTGATACACAAATCTAAAATCTCAGTGGTCAAAATAAGGGTTTCTTGTTCATGTTGCATAGCCATCCCAGGTTGCCAAGTGTCTATGTCTCAGAGCCATCCAGTAACCCAGGCCACCATCCTAGAAGTTGCAGTCATCAGGACACCTGGGTGGCTCAGTCAGTTAAACATCTGACTCTTGATTTCGGCTCAGGTCATGATCCCATGGTTCATGAGTATGAGCCCCATGTCAGGTTCTGCCCTGACAGTGCAGAACCTGCTTGGGATTCTCTGTCTCCCTCTCTCTCTGCCCCTCCTCTGCTTTTGTGTGTGCTCTCACTCCCTCTCTCTCTCTTTCTCTCAGAGTAAATAAACATTAAAAAAAAAAAGTTGCAGTCATCATCCCCAAGGGAAAGAAGGCTCTAGAATCTTCTCCTGGCAGTTGAAGGCACTGGCTTAGAAGCGATAAGTAATTACTTCCACTCTCAAGTCATTGGCCAGAATTAGTCACATTGCTCCATCCGAAAAAAAAGAGGAAGTACAATCCTCTTTTGTGCATTGGAAGAACAGAAATATTTGGTGAATTGCATAAATGATTAGCACACCACTTAATTAATTTACACCAGGAAGAAAAATGAAGATTCAGAGAGTAAAGAATTACCCCTCCCAGTGGCATTCACTAGCACAATGAAGCTTATTATGTTCCATTTTCTGGTGCTGCACAGACATGGGCAGATGCTAGAAACAAGGGGAACCTCTCCCCAGTTCAGATCGTGCGTTCGCTTTATTCACTCTCAGTTCTCCAAGTGGCTTGCCACCATGAATCCAAAATTACACAAATACGTGCTGAAGATGAAAAGGATACGATGAGTGTTTACCAGAGGGTACACTAAACGATGTACATGGCAGATGAGGGCATCAGAAGCCGAGCCAGGAATCTGAAAGGAACCATTGGAAGATGGAGACAGGCTGGGTGAGGATCATTGTTGCTGCTAGCTGCTAGCTTTCTGCATAAGGGGAGACAAAAAGGCCAACGTGACAATTATAACATCAATCTAACATGAAGCAATTAAGGCTTGGAGCAGAGTTTGAAGGAAAGAGACATGCGGTCTCAGAATTGGAGACTCCGGTGAAGGAACGCCAGACGTGATGAGATGATGGTGTGGGGAAGACGGAGACACTTGTTCTTGAATCCAGGAGAACTTCCGAGCTTTAGCAAGAACTCTGCAATGGTGGCAAGAAGCTGAGTTTCAGAAAATAGAAGGGCAGCAAACTCGTGTTCTTGTACCCTAGCAAATGCCACATATGTGCCCAGGGCAAAAACCAGCAAAGAAGTAAACCCCTAGTATGACCAATAATGCAGTCCTGAGACTCCATCTGAGCCTAAAGCAGGAGGGCGGAGGAATCTCAAAGATCGCTGTGCAGCTTGCACCAATTCCAGGGGAATAGGCCTGTGGGGTGATACCACATCCAGTCCCTCAGCAAATTCTATTGCCCTTACTTGCAAGATGTAACTTAAAGGGGACCACACTTTACCACCTCCACCTTCCTCCGAACACTCTAATCTCCTGCCTGGATTTCTGCAGTTGCCTTCCCAACTGGTCTCCTGTTTAAAGCCTTATCTCCCAATTGTCTATTTTCTGTGAAGCAGCCAGAAGGAACCTCTTGAAATGTAACCATTTCTCTGCTCAGCGCTTTCCAATGGCTTCCCATTCCATGCAGAGGATCCTAAGGCCTTCCCTTGACCTAGAAAGCCCTCTAGGATACCATCCTCTGAATCTCCTGGGACCTCTTCCCCCCCATCACCCCCTCCTCCAGCACTCAGCTTTGGTCACACTAGCATCACTGCTCCCTCTGCCAAGCCTCTGTCTCAGGGCATTTGCACAGGCTGTCCTCTCTGCCCGGAAGGCTCTTCCCTCAGAGATCTTCATTGGGCCTTGCTCTCAGACCTCCTTCAGATGCCACGACATCAGTAAGGTCTTTCTTACTGTTCCCAGCCCTGAAAGCCCAATCTCCTATCAACTATCTTTCCTTCACCAATTTTGTGTGAAATGGGTTGTCACAGGCAACATATTTTACATTCCACTTTTTGGTTCTAGTATAAGAGCCAAGAGGGCAGGAGGGTTTTTTGTTTGACTTGTTCACTGCTGTAACCCCAGCATCTAGAACAGGACTTGCCAGCAGTAGGAGCTCAATACATACATGTTCACTGAATAGACTGCAATTGATCACAACCTAACCACCACACTGACTTAAAGAGATATTCAAGGGACAGGCATTTCTTCTTCTTGAAATACCCTGTGAGGATTCAGGGCTGCCGCCTCCTCCTACCTGATGTCAGCTGCCATGGATACAGGTTTCTTAAAGGGGTCAAGGATGCGACAGATGCTTTACATTAGCTTTTATGTCCTCCATAAAATTAACAACAAGCAAACCTTGAGTAACGGAGCTATAATTCTGTCTTGCAATTCTGATCCAACACAGAGTGTAAGAGATTGGCTCTTGAGGCTAAAAGCTGTTTCCAGAACCCTCAATGGAATTATACCTCTGTAATTCATTTACTGTTATTCATTTTATATGTTTATAGATAGAGCCAAAAAAAAAAACCAAAAAATCACACAGCCAGCAAAACCAAAGCAAAGAAGAAAAGATAACCTAGTGGTTTTCATTTTTAAATTACAATCATTATGTAAGATACAGTATTTTGCCACACTATAGCACTTCTAGGCTAAATAAGAAATATACTTAACAACAGGTAAACCTAATAAGATAGCTTTTTGAAAAAATGAATAGTACCTTGCTCTGTCTTCAGGGATGCTATTTTCAATGGCAATATCAATTCACAAAGAAAAGTCAAGAGAATAATTATGGCTTTTTAGCCAATAGGACTGATATACGTAAATAGGATCTGTGAAAGTGTTGGATAATATCCTTGAAAGGCTCTAAAGTTATTGTCCCACTCCAGCTATTTGCAATACACGACCAAAAACAATCCAATAAGCCTTCATCACTTATGTCCAAGTTTCTAATGAAACAAGCCTCATGAAAAATAAACTAGCATACAGATGGGCTTGGAGAGATCTGGCAGCATATCTACCTTTTATATTTATTTTATTTTATTTTAAAGCCATTGAGGGTAACCAAAGTGGTTTGTTAGGAAGGAACATTGCAGGGGAAATTGCATTTTCCACTCACCAGACACAACCTAGATAAAGATACAACATAGACACTTTCTTCAGCCAATGAACTACCACTTCATTTGTGAAGGAACTGCAGGATGTAGCGGGTTTTCTTGGTGTGGATTTCTATCCACAGGACATTTGGCTGCCGCTTACAACCCATTGCATGTATAGGCTGCTGAACAGCCTCCAGATGGTGTGTATAAGGTTTTACAAATGTTTTTCTTGTTCCAATCAGACATGACCTTTCAAATATATAAAGCTGTACACACAAAAACTGCCACAAGACTTCTAGAAAAATTGAGCAAGTTCAATTCACAAATATCTTTGAGCACCTACTACGTGTGAAACATCATTCTAGGTACTAAGGGATATAGTTGTGAACAAAACAGATTTTAAAGCCCTGACTTAATGAAGCTTCTATTCCGGGGGGTGGGGGGGTGGTACACACACAGTGAACAAAATATATAAATTATATATTTTTAAGGTGATAACTGCTATGTGCTATAGAGAAAAATCAAATGGGGAAAATAAGGTGGGATGGGGGTGCAATTCTAAATAGAATTAAGGTAGGCTTTACCAAGAAGGAGACATCTAAGCAAATGAAGATGATGGATGCCAATATCTAGAAGAACCTTCCAAGCAGAGAAAACCACAAGTGCAAAGATCCTGAGGTGGAAACATGCCTGGCATGTGATTGGAGCAGAGTGAGCAACAGAAGAGCAGTGGATGAAGTCAGGGAGGTCATGGAGACTATATTCTGTAATGACTCAGGCTTCCCCCCCCAGACAGGACAACCATGGAGCAGGGTAGTAACATGATAGGACCAATGTCTTCAGAGCATCCATCTGGTTCTGTCCAGAATAGCTGTTGGGCTGGGAAGTAGGGAAGTGGATGGGAGGTGAGGGCAGAAGTGGAAGCAGGGGACGAGTTAAAAAGCCATAGCATTGCTGTCAGTATAAGAGGGAGGATACCACCCTTGGACCAAGGTGGTAGCCACGTGGATGATACAACGTGTTTGGATCCTGGATATATTTTGAAGATACATAAAATAGGATGGGGACAACAGGATTGGGCCACTCCCAAAGATTTCGTATGGCCACTTTAAGTATCTATGATCCTCTCCCAACTATGTCCTGGGCAGTGTTATTTACAACATCACTCACCCACCCAAAACTTCCTGGCATTAATGACAGTTTTGAAGGATAGTTCAGAAATGTGGATTCTTCGGGAAGTTTAAGAACCATGTTAGAATTAAAGGGTTCCCGAGTCAACAGAAGTGTCACGTCTCTGCTGCTCAGTCTGCACATGTGGGAGTGAGGGGGTTCACTCTGTCTCTTCTCTGGTTACCAGTTCTCTCCCTGCCTCATCGCTGTGCTGGGAGCTGAGAGTGACAGAGCCGTAGGGTGTTACCTGTGCACGCAATGAGTCCCAGACTAGCTGGGGAGATATGTGGAGGTATCGCCTCCTTTCTTGTTCTGCTCTTCACCTTCTCAGTTTCTCTCCTCCTGCTCTGCCCCTGTCAGATCTCTCTGGGTCCCTCAAGGCACCAAGCACCAAAGAGAAGCTGAATCACGCTCCTGACAATAGTGAACTCTACGGAGACTACCCTTATTTGCTTCTATGTTCTTGTCTGCTGTCTGATGCCTGTTTATGCACAGCTTCCCTCTCGGGAGTGGCGTGGCCCTGTCTCTGACTTTCTTCTGTGTTGTTGTTGTTGTTGTTAGCTCCAAGTTAAGAGAAAGCCGCCAAACCAAACAGGACCCAACCCTATCAACTCAAGAATCAGCTTAAGATGATTGAGACTGTGACTCTCCATGGGCCCTTTAACTTGGATGCTCGGAGATCTGCTCCTACCAGGTTAAGGCAAGAGTAGGGCATTCCTTTCTGTATAGCTGTGTTCCATCTTCCCAGTTACTTACTTGGACCTTTTAATAAATGAGCTCTCCCAGCTAGAGACCTATAGAAGGTCATTGTTGTTTTGGTTCCTGATGCCTTTGAAAATATAGCTAATGTTTTTTACTGGAGATGATGTGGGCTAGGAAACCAGAGTTTTACTGTCTATTTAATTTGTAAACCATGTCTTTTAAGCATATGCTGTGGCAGATGGTAGGTGATACCATGGTGTGTTTAGTTAGATGGGATCCTCACTAAAGTTCACCTGTCCCATCTGCATACTCTAGAGGCCAAGACATTCTAGTACCTGTGCTAGAAATCCATCAAAACCAAGAAGACTTTTTTAATGGTAAGTAATAGTAATGGGTCTGTGCTAATGAAAATTCAGAGCTTCTCCACCCAGAGTGGAAAAAACTGAACTGAACCCAGTATCAGCGATTTTCCAGCAAGGCTGTCACTGTGATCTGTGATGCGCTATCAAGATGAAATTGGAACCAAGTGTACTTTATTCAGGACATCTGCGAGATAAAAAATATAATGCTCCTTTTCTATCTTTGTGACATTGTTCGCAAAGATGTGATTTGGCTGTTAAAACCACTTGCGCTGTATCTCAAGGCTAAGGCTGACAATTCAAATAAAAGTCTCTCTCTCTCTTTGGTTTGTTATCTGAACCACAGTTAGCTGTCATGGCAATTCTATATACTGGGGCACTTGGGGAGGGGTGTGAGGTGTTTGACCTGCCACAGCTTCCCATCTGACTCTATGCTTCTGAGCATTTAATTTCCTGGAGTTCTAGGAAGTTGTTGTTTTTTGGTTTTTGGTGTATATTTTTTAATGCCTTCAATATCAGGTTCAGTGTTAAAAGACAAATAATGATGTTTAGTTTTTAATAATTTTATTATATGCACTTGGTAGAAAATTTAGAATACACATATTAGAAAATAGGATGCTACCACTTTAGATTAGTTCTGTGAATATTCCAATACATTTCCTTCCAGTCTTTTTTTTCTCTGTGTGTGTGTGTGTGTGTGTGTGTGTGTATGCATGTGTGTGCAATGTTGGCTTGTTTTGTTTAAAAAAAAGAGAGATGGGGAGAACTGAATGAATAATTTTGTGAACTCCTCATCAACAACTTATGACAAACATTTTTCCACTAACCTTTCATTCTTCACAGATGTGGACACACAATTTTTGGTTCTCATCATTAATGTGCAAGGAACACCATGAGTTCCTCCACTCAGATGAGTGTCTGTCTAAATTGTCATAAATCACTTTAGAATTTCCATCAAAAGAAACACTGTGAAATATCTCTCTGTCCTATAGGGATGCAATATTGCAAACAGAATCTTATCCAAAACATTCAGATTTACTGGCCCTGCTGCCTCTAGCTTGAGCAAGCTCTGTATTCTTGTTTGCTTAACCTCAAGCCTGCTCAGAACCTTGAGTCTACCTGATATGTGGGACCATCCTGGACTGCAAAGAGTCCCCCAAGATGTCCTACTTACTACCCCTTTTCTTACACGGGTGCCTCTGGCTTTCTGCAGAACCATTCATTCTTACAGCTAAATCCAAATCTCTATAAGAAGGCAACTTTCAGATAAATATATTTGTATATTTTCACTGGAGACACTAGGTTATAGAATTGGTGTTAGAAGTCCATTAGAGGCTTAAAGTACCAAGGGGAAGAAAGATGCACAGTTTAAATTCGAGAAAAGGAACATTAAAAAGCCATTCATCAGGATCTAGATTTGGCTGACAGCTATTCATGCAGCCCCAATATTTGGTATTCATTAGCTTGTGACATTGTCCTTTACTATGACACACTCCTATTAGGAATCCTCAGGGAAAACTGTAGTGGTTGAGGAGAAGGAGGGTGGCCTCCTTAAAAGAAATTTCACTTTTGGAACAAGAAAAGGTTTGCAGTGCACTCACTTGTGTTTTGTCCTCTGAGTTGACCTTGCACCAAATTCAGACCAACCAGAGTTTGGCCAAAATTTCCATCTTGAAGTCATAGAGGTTAGGACTAGCCAGGGGCTCCCATGTCAGCAGTGGGTACCAGAGACCCAACATTCACACTGAAACTTTCACTTGCCTATTTTCTTTTTTGTTTGTTTGTTTGTTTGTTTTTTGTTTGTTTGTTTCATTGGCTGTAGGCATCCATCTTCAATCACATACAAACTTTTCAATAACATACAAATCACATACAATCGTCATCAGCAGGGAATGAATAAAATCTGTTGTATTAAACTGTTACTAAATTCCTCATTCCTGGGTATTGGAAGATGAGGAAAAGGGATAGATAGTCAAACTTCGTTAGTACATTTAGTAAAAGTCTGGCTAACTGTGGTTCGATGGTTTCTCTTAGATGAAGCTACATATGTGTTCAATATAATATTTAATATGTGTTAAATAAGAAGACTGTAATAGTCTTCTTACTTAAGGGCAATCACAAGCCTGCATGGCCTTTTTGAGCCACCCAGGCACCCCTAGATAGCATAGCTTTCAACTATAAAAATATTAGGTTCAAGATCCAGGCACAAAAATGAAAGAAAATGAAGCAAAATTTTATTTTTACAGAACAGGTCAGGGTCAAGGGCACTTCCATTTAAAATAATATTCTCTAAATATGGAAATCAGCTGATTCTCAGGAAATGTTGGGAGATCTAGGACGAAACTTGCAGGTGTTGACATTTTCACCGGGCAACAAATGCTGACCACCAAGAAAATACACCAACAAATGTCTAACCTAGAAAAGAAGAAAAGGGGAACTCTAGAAGAGAAAGACTCATGTCCAGAGAGAAACCTGAGCAGTTCCTGGAAACTGAGGAAGGGAGAGGTCAGTGGGGAACTTGAGTAGAGAAGGAAATTGCAGAGTGATCATACCCAGCTAGGTGTGAAGGATAAAAGAAGTGGAGAACAGGAAAACTACGTGAAACGGACAAGCTCGCAAAACAGAAATCCCAAGGAATGCCTGTAATCAAGGGTGTTTAAAGGACAATTCGCGAAGGGAATTACCTGAGACACAAATGCAGGCACCTCTGCCATCACCTTGAGTGGAAGGCAGATTTTACACGATGGACTGGAATAGTCATTTTCATTTCATAAAGCCTACATCCCTGGAAAATTGGGTTCCATAAATTGAGATTTTTGTTACATTAAGCTTTATTACTAACTTTCCAGTAGTTTTAGAGATATAATTTATTTGAACTATTCAGAAGTATAGAAGTAAGATAAAAATGCGTCAAAAGCTTAAAACTTCATTGAATAAATCAATTGGATAAGTAGTCAAACAATACTGATTTTTCAGGAAAAACAAATTGCATATCAATTAATACACTTGAAATACAGTTTAATTTCTCTATAAGCAATTATCAATGCTTATAGAAAAAAGGCAGAAATGAGAAACAAGGTCCACAGAGAACTCTGAAATTTCATTCCCATTTCAATCTTTTCCCCCATCTCCATTTCAATCTTTCTGTTGAACTAACTTGGGTGTTAAGAAGCTTGTTTCCTTTCTAGTCATTAAATAAATATTTATTAATGGCCTATTCTATGCCAGACCTTCAACAGGGCATCTAGGAGAAAGGGACCAGGGTCAAGGGCTGACCAGGACCCTAATAATAACAGAGTTGATTTCAATTGTTTTCTGTTATCATCTCAGCAAAATGCATAGTATAAATTAAAATTAATTTTAAGATTCCCATAATAAATATGGGTATCCTTATCATAATCATGTCAAATAGTTTTTCACTAGCTCTCATTCTTAATTCTGATCTATGTAGGGACAAGAAAATGGCATCTAGGGAAAAACTGAGAAAGAATAGAAAATAGGAAAAAGCAAAATGAAAGTATATAAAAAATTAAGACACAAATAGAAAAGCAGAGTGTAATTCACTTACAAACAGTATTGAAGTTAATCCCAGTTTTTTCTGGTAGATGAAAAGTTGCAAAAAATGGATTTATAAATGTGAATGTCATGATTGACAAGCCAAAGACTTATGTGGAGAGGATGTAGGAGTGAGACAGAAATGGTGTCTATTCCAACAAATAGCTAGGAAAAAAAAAGGTAGCTGCAGAAATCAGTAAGCAGGAGCATTTGCTCCACATTCATTACAGAAATGACCAGTCAGGAAGTCTAGGATGCAAGGAGCCGGTCAGGGCCATTCAGGAGGAGCTCTTTCTACAAATCATTTTCTTACCTACTCATTCCACAAACATTTGAGGTGCATCTCATAAGTACTTTTTGAGCCAATAAACAATAGAAGAAAATAATGAATGATCAAGCCAATCCTTCAGAAAATCTACACATCTTTTAGCACCCGCAGCTTTCTGCTATTATGTACTTCCTTTTTTTATTATTTTTTTTTAATGTTTTTTAATTTATTTTTGAGACAGAGAGAGAGCATAATCAGGGGAGGGGCAGAGAGAGAGGGAGACACAGAATCCAAAGCGGGCTCCAGGCTCTGAGCTGTCAGCACAGAGCCTGACGCAGGGCTCGAACTCACGGAGTGTGAGATCATGACCTGAGCTGAAGTCGGACGCTTAACCCACTGAGCAACCCAGGCTATGTACTTCCTTAACCTTGGCTCCTGTTGGGCTCTTTCTCACCTACCTATAAATAAGGATTCTTAAATCACAGTTACCATGACTTCAGACTTTCATGGGCCACACCAACCAAATGATCTGGTCTATTAATTTTGAGGAATATGAATAAAGGCAGGCTGCAGAATTTCAAAAAACAAGATTAATGGTCTTCTTCCCAATTCTATCACTCATGGGCAAAATGGAAATATAAGCACTATGTTGCCAAATACCAAGGAGATGGCAGATGTCTTCATTGAGATAAAGAGATGCACCCCTAACTTGAACTCTCACACACAACACCATGCCTTTCTGCTGTAATAAGACATACACTATGCATGACATGATCTTGGCAGTGTTTACTAAGACATCCATGATGCTGGGTGGGATGACATTACAGGTCTTGACACAACTGCCTCCAGCTGTCTAATGGTGCAGCACAGGCTCATGCTAAAGTTTAGTATGTGATTCCACAGGTTGAGAAGAGAAGATGGGGAGCACTATGAGCTGAAAAATGTCATTCGAATACAAGCCGATGCCAACACCTGGGATAGAAGTAGCATGGACCCAACTTAACTACAGAAATCCAAAAGGAATTCTTCCAGAACCCAGTGCCTGATCATGCTGTCCCAGAAACCAGGGCTTAAGTAATAATAGTAAACTCTTGCATACTGACACTTGTACATATTTTGTCTTGTATTTATTTATTTACTTATTTACTCCAATATAATTAACATACAGTGTTATATTAGTTTCAGGTATACAATATAGTGATTCAACAATTCTCTACATTACTTGGTGCTCATTACGGTAAATCAACTCCTAATCCCCTTCATCTATTTCACCAACCCCTCCACCAACCTCCCCTCTGGTAAGCACCAGTTTGCTCTCTGTATTTAAAAATCTGATTTTTTGTGTGTCTCTTTTTTCCTGTGTTGGTTTGCCTGTTTCTTAAACTCCACATGTGAGTGAAATCATATGGCATTTGTCTTTCTGTGACTGACTTCTTTCACTTAACATTATACCCTCTAGATCCATCCATCTTGTTGCAAATGGCAAGATTTCATTCATTTTATGGCTGAATACTATTCCATTGTGTATGTATACCACACCCTCTTTATCCATTAATCTATCAGTGGACGCTTGGGTTTCTTCCATATTCTGGCTATTGTAAATAATGCTGCAATAAACATAGGGGTGCATGTATCTTTTCAAATTAGTGTTTTCATATTCTTTGGGTAAATACCCAAGAGTGGAATTATTGGATCATATGGTGATTCTATTTTTAATTTTTTGAGAAACATCCATACTGTTTTCCACCTTGGCTGTACTACTTACACAGTTTTTAAAGCTCCATAGGTGATTCTAATGAACAGCACCATTGCCATAGCATCACAAAAGCTTCTAATTCTTCTTTCTGCCTCCTCCATGTTCCATCATGAAAATGACAGGTTCTTAAAACATAAAAAAAAGTCACTAGATAAGGGTGTTTGAGAGTGTCACAAGACTTGCCTAAGACTAGATGTTTAGAGACATGCTTATCAATCTAAAATAAATGGGCGAATTTGCAGAGTAAAATTAAGTGGTTGACCGGCCAATGAAGTGGTGAAATATGGTCTATGCCTTAATGAAGAGAATAATGTGATCTCTTTGTTTTTATCCTAAGTTTTCCTAAGTTTTCCCCTACTGGGGAAAAAAAAACTTTTTTCCTTTATCCATCGTAGGTTCATTGACTAGGGCCCTACAAATTAGACTGAGAAAAAAAAAATTAAGAAGAGAAAACCAAGCAGAAGTATATTTTTTAAAATTTTTTCTTAATGTTTATTTTTTATAGAGACAAAGACAGAGTGTGAGTGGGGGAATGGGCAGAGAGAGAGAGAGGGAGACACAGAATCCGAAGCAGGCTCCAGGCTCTGAGCTGTCAGCACAGAGTCTGACGTGGGGCTCAAACCCACAAATCGCAAGATCGTGACCTAAGCCAAAGTTGAAGGCTTAACTGACTGAGCCACCCAGGCACCCCCCCAAGCAGAAGTTTATTAACATGTGCACTGCCCATACACATGGAAGTACTCAGCGATAAGTGAGTACTTATGGGGTAGTTAGAACTTGGGCTTATATAGCATCTTAACAAAAGAACAGTAAGTTTTGTAGAGAAGTGATAAGACAAAGGAAAAGGGCTTCAGGCTTTTAGGGGTGGCCACCTGTGGGAAGGTAACTATATGGAGACACTAATGGAAGATAAGCGTTGTTCTGGCAAGGTTTGTTGTATAGATTCCTCTGGTGCCTGCCATCTCTGGATTTAGGATTTGTAAGAGTCTAGAATTGTCTCCAATGATTCAGAATCATCTTACCCTTCCTGACAGAGAGGGAGAGGGCAGAGAGGTCTTTTGTGCCTGCTTTTTTTTTTCCTTCTTTAATGCCTTCAGCTCAAAATAATCCTTATGCAGAGTGGCATATTCTGGGATGGCATACTCTGAACTCCTAAACCCCTTTCAAAGCTGTTTGATGGGCTGGAAAGCCCTCTGTGAACTCCCCACTAAGTTACTCTCACTATATCATCACCCAGTTGATTTCTTCTTTGGCACTTGTCACTAAGTAACTTGTAATTACTTAGTATATTAGAAGTGATATTTTGAAAATTATTTAATTAGCTTTTCCTGTTTGCTTTTGTACTGCAGACCCAAGGTGTCCATCTGCCATTGGGGAGATTAGAATTTCTTATAGAGTGGTATTCACTTCTAACATGCAAAGTAGGATTATGCAGTAAAACAATAGCTTCGGTAGCCAGGCATTTGTGCTGAAAGGATTTTCCAAAGTCCTCTAATATCCACTTCATTAAGGGCCAGTAGTGGAGCTCTTCTGTTGTGGTGAGAAGCTATCCCTTTCTCCCTGTGACAGAAAAACTGGTGAGGTTTGTTGTTCAATATGGAGAGGATGTAGTGTAAGGGAGTAAAAAACAGGAACAAAAAAGCAAAAGCCTGGGAAAGACTCCGAGAGTGGAGAGAAAGAGAGAAAAGGAGAGAGAATCAAGAGACCAGCTTTAAACCCGAGGAGGGTAGTTACTGTAGATAAATGAGTATAATAAGAGTAACACCAAGGGCAAATAAAAACTCTTGCTCCAACTTCTCTTTGGGGCTCTGGAAAAGTTCACCCAAGTTAGCCCTGGGCTCCTGCAAATTAACCCAGCAGTGTCCTTAGGCACAGAAGGCGTATTGGTTAGTGTGCACAGGCTTTCTGCGGATACAGGTACCATTTCTGTCAGGTTTATTGAAATATTGAAAGTAGTTTTACAAAGTGAACTGTCGTGTCTGTACCCACTCCAGTCAATATTTTGCAGGATAATGAATTCTAGACACCTCAAGCAGGAATCAGGGGCCCTTTTCTATCAAGTAGCAACATTTCCCCAATCCCTAACACAGTGATTGTGAATCCGTTAAGTTTGCTTACTTATTAATCAGTCATTATTTATTGAGCACCACAATGCATCAGGTGCTGGGATAGATGCAGTCGACATGGAACTGTCTTCAAGGAGCTCACAATAAAGTAGGAAAAGGTGGTCATGTAAACACAAATTATAATACTGCTGTAAGTTGAATTGTGTCCCCCAGAAAGATAAGTTGAAGTCTTAACCACCAGTGCCTCAGAATGAAACCTTGTTTGAAAATAAGATCTTTGCAGATGTAATCAGGTGAGGGGTAGCAGAATATGCCACCCCAATATATGACTACAGGAGTTCAAGACATGCCACTTCAAAGTATGCCACTTTGGTTTGTCATATTGATTATTTTAAGCCACAGGCACTTGAAAAAAAGAGCAAATGCACGGAGAAGCTTTCTCTGAATTCCCTTTATCTACCTAAAGATGAATCCTCCAAAAAAGACTCAATCGCCATAAATCCCTTCCCAGGGAGCTGCATGAACCAGAGGAAACTGACTCTCATCATAGGAGACACAAAAAGTGCCCAGACAAACTTTGTCACGAACTACCATACCTCCCCTCTATGCCTCTAAGGGCTTGTTCACTAAAAACCCCTGACTCTCCCCTAAGAGATCAATATCAGCCTTCTCTTTTGTCTATTAAGATGGTATTTAATGCTGCATTCTAAGCCACCCCATGGAGTTACTCATTTTTTCTCTAGCTATCTCCCAAGTACACATGAAGTCTATATAAGAAACTTCTGTTTGCCTTCCTCCTGTGAACCTGTCTTTTATTAAGCAGTCTCTGCTGAGAACTCAGAACAGTGAGAGAAAATCATTTTTCCCTTCTGATGCCCTAATCCAGTGGGAGTGGTGTCCTTTTACAAAGAAGAGCATATGGGAGAGGACGCCATGTAAAGAATTAAACAAAGATTGGAGTTTTGGTGCCACAAGCCAAGGAAGACCAAGGATTTCTGGAAACCACTAGAACCTTGGAGACAGACGTGGAACCGATTCTCCTTCGGAACACCCAGTGGTTCTGAACCAACTCTGCCAACACCTTGATTTGGGACTTCCGGCCTTCAGGACTGTATAGGAATAAGTTTCTGTGGTTCAAAACCACCCAGTTTATTGTGATTTTTGACAGTGGCCCCAGGAAACTATCACAAGTACCGTGTGAGGAGTGCGTCAACCGGGCATCATATAGTACTGGGAAGCACAGAGGACTCTCACACAAAGAGTAGGATGTTCTGACTCACTGGAGTGGCACAGAAGAAGTTGGAGGCAGAAGCCACATGAAGTTTCTAGCTCAGCCAGAACAATGCAGGAGGCCTAGAAAAGAGACTCCTGCATACTCAAAAACTATTCAGTGGCTCTGAGAAGAAATGAAGCCCATGGTGGACCAAGGTGGAATTCAGTCTTAAACTGTAAGTTTTCCAATTGCATGGGTAAAGGAAATGAGGAATTCATGACAAAGCTTGAAAGCAGGCGATGGGGGGCGCCTGGGTGGCGCAGTCGGTTAAGCGTCCGACTTCAGCCAGGTCACGATCTCGCGGTCTGTGAGTTCGAGCCCCGCGTCGGGCTCTGGGCTGATGGCTCAGAGCCTGGAGCCTGTTTCCGATTCTGTGTCTCCCTCTCTCTCTGCCCCTCCCCCGTTCATGCTCTGTCTCTCTCTGTCCCAAAAAAATAAGTAAACGTTAAAAAAAAAAAAAAAAAAGAAAGCAGGCGATGGAACAATGCCTCTCCAAGTATGTGTGTGCTTTAGGGCCTTAAGTAAAGGAGCCCTAGGAAATGAGGCATCAGGGAGCAATGTAAATTCATAATCTGTAGATGCAGTACAGCCGGCCACTGGTGTTCTGTGGAAAAAAGGGAATGAAATGTTGCTCAATCTGTTTCTCAATGAGATATTATCATCTTTATTATTGTTACTTCCACCAAGTTGACACTTTATCTACCAAAGCTGATATTTCAAGAAAGGCTTTCTTCGTTGAAATGGGTTCCTATCTTTTTCTATCAGACTCCAAAAATAAATCCATACCCCCAAGACTATGTATTTGGAATTCCAAGGGGTTTTCTAGGTAAAAATCTACTCTGCCATCTTTTTAAACAAATGAGTTCGGTTGCACAAATACATTCATGCCAAACCATTTCTAAAAGAAATGTACTTCAAGTTCCATAGATCATGTTGAGTTTTTATTCCAGTATTAGATGTCATTGTAAATCACAGAAAGAGTAGAGGTGTAAAGGCTTGAGCTGTCATTGCACATGGAAGGAAATGTTATTTTCTCTTAATTCCAATTTAATTGAAATTATTTACCAAGGTAAATATATTTACCTTACAGGAAAATACAGAAAAATGTTTCAAGATACAGGTAGGAGGAGAACACATATATTTTTCTCAATCAGACTATTGAGCAGAATCTTTGGCAAGTCTTGTGGGGAAAAAAAAGATACTAACCTTCTATTTTTGGGGCGGCTGATTATCCAGGTCTATCTTCTTTCTTCTACTTTTAACTGATCAAAGCTGGGGAGAAATGATGGGTGAATCGGGAGCTTCCCATTTTCTTTTAAGTCCTTCCTTTTAGTACATTTACATTTTAAGCTTTACCTCTACTACAGAGTATTTCCTTCAGAAGGAGTTATTGCATGTGTCGTGGCCTAAAACCTCAGCACCCAGTAAGCAACATTCTCTTTCTCTTATGGATAAGGCCAGTTCTACAAATCCCAAACTGAAGTGGTGTTTAGAAAGAAAGAGAGAAGTGAAACAGAAAATGTACGTGCAATTAAGGACCCCAAGTCCAAATGGCTGGTTTTGATTAACATGTACCCTTTTCCTAATGCTAATTCATTTGTTCATTTATTGGATTTCAAAACTGCACCCTATGCCCTCCAGCCTCAGCAAACAAAGACATAATTTAAAATACCAAGACACAAATGTGCTATTTATTACTGAGTAAAAGAGCCATTATTACAGTGACTTATTTTTTTTCTTCAGGAAACTAGCTCTTTTCAAGTTATTTACCATGTTGTCAATTATTACCATCATTAATAATGATAATGATAATCACTGAGAACTAGCAATGTGTTGGGGGATAAATAGAGCACAGAGCTAGGCCTGGTCCCAACCCAGTGAAACAATGGGGATTTTGTTTCACCTCAGATTTCACAAAGTGAGGATGGTAAATATCAGGAAAGTCTTTACCCATAATCTTCCCTCATCTTTTTAGTTGCAAAGCTCCCCTTTTATAATTCCTTGTGCACACAGAGGGTGTGAATTCACAGTTGCCCTCTCATGCATGACCTGGCACGTGCACGCCCCAACACTTACAATTCTTCAGGCTGGCACTGATTGCCAGATTCTCCCAGCTGAGAGGGACTGCATGTTAGTACCACTGGATGCGCTATTAATGGAATCTGTTATCAAGTCACAAGACAAGATGCCAGTCTGGCACTATTCTACAAACTGGAAGTGCATGGGGGAAAACACAGACACCCTGTCTGTCGATGAATAGCTAAGCTGTGAAACCCAATGACTGGGCACCTACTAGAAATTAGCTTGTCAAAAGTGATTGCACTGTATGAGATGGAGCATCATGTGTTCGTGTGTCTGTCTGTCTATTTGCATGCATGTGCTTCCTTTGAAAATGCATGTGTAATTATAAGAGGAGAGTAATAACTGAAATTCTTGGGCAGTATCTTGCTTGGATTAATGTGTTCTGATCACATTCTGAATATAAATCTAAGTGAATTACTAGAGCAAGAGTAGAAGTTGTATAATAGCTCTTTTCTAAGGAGTAATCTCTTTGGAATAATTTATTCTCACTTTTTCATGTATGCTTAGAATGAAATATGTAATTTATTTTTATCATGTTATAGAGTTGACTTAATACAAACTTAAAGATAGACCCCTTCCCACTAATGTCAATGCTTTTCATTCCAAGTTTCTGAAGCTTTAATGCTTTAATTTAAACACGAGGAATAGGACTAGAAAAAAAGTCGTAGACCTTATTTTCCTTCTGCCCATTCCTTGGCTTCATAGAACCACTCCTTGTTCTGTAGCTGTCTACAGAACAGGGATCAGAAAGAAAACTAGGCAATGCTGGTGGAGGGAAGTACTGGTGGAATGTACCCTGGTTGCTGACATTTCTGTTTCATGGCCCCACTTCCTATTTATCCCACCTCTTGGCCACCTACAGATTACTAACTAATCAGAGGATCAGAAGAGAATCTCCACCTGCACGTGTATACACATAAACCCCTAAAACAAGCTTTTCTGAGAGCCACAGTAGAGATCATTTAGCAAAAAGGAGGTGAGTCCTCATCCTTTTAGCTCTAATTTCTACCTAGTTCTTGAAACGTTTCATAGGCAGTGGATAGAGACACAGAAACTACACACACAAACACTACATGTGGATACAGAACCATTCAGACATGCTTAAGACCACCTTCTTCTCTTGGGAAAACACATAGTATTCTGAGGTCCAAGTACAGCCCTCACTTTTGTATAATCATCTCAGCCAGAGTTATCTGTGTGTATCAAAGGGTGAAATTTGGTCTAGGCTATTTAAGTTTGTTTTCCTATTATCACTTAGATGCATAGAACAATATTTTCAAAATCTGTTTATCATGTTTTTAAGAAATAATTTTTCTCATAAACACTTATAAGTTAAAATTGCTCCGGTAAGGACTTAGTTGTCAATAGTCATCCATTTTTCCTTCATTTGCAGTTACAAACCAGCATCAGATTATTTCTGACAGAGAAGTTTCCTTCAGTTTTTTGAAGAGGGAGAAGGTGGGAGGAATATTGAGCTTTTTTATTTAAATGACCTGAGATTTGTGCCTTTAAACTTCCAATTACAGAGCCCAGATTTGCTGCTGAACCTTCTGTAAACCTATCAGTTAAAAGCCTGTGTAGTTTTATGGCACGTCACCTCTAGCCTCTGATTAGCAAATTGCAGGCCAAGCTAAAACACTTAAGCAGTGCTGCAGCTTGTCTCATTTTGGAGGACCAGATCATTACAGTTTAGTAATTTAGAGAAATCTTTGCAGTCTGTATGCCCTCCCTCTGTGGAGATCTGATGCACAAAGAAGGCACTCAGGGCCAAATTACACACTACATTTTCCTTATAAAAAAATACCAAAGAAATTTGCATCGGTGGAATTTATGAGGGGTTTATTGCATTCACTCTCTGAAATTATCTTGTTCACTTCCTCACATATGAGTTGTCTCCTCCTCCAAAATGTAAGCTCCATGAGATCACAGACCTCTTCTGTCTTGAGCACTGCTCTGCTGTATCTCCTGTATCTCCAGATTACTGCTCCGAGCTCAACGGATACTTGCTGAATGGATAGATTCATTCATTCATCCATTCCTCAAACATTACAGACGAGAAAAAATAAGTCCCCCACCTTTGAGAGATTCACAGTCTTTTAGAGGAGTCACAAACACTAAACCACTACAGAGCAAGTACATGAGCCAGGGAAGGGCATCAAACACTAGACATTACCTTTAAAAATACAAGCTACATATATGTTAACTAACTTGGATTTAAATAAATATAAAAAAATATATAAGCTACATATTACCTTTATGTTTCATATATATGCTATGATATGGATACAGACATATTCACTCTATTAGCCCCACTGCTTAGTTATTCATTCAGCAAATATTCTTTGAGCACTTGGGCAAGGATGCCATCCTTATAATTTGGAACCATGCCAGAGTATGAAGCTGGCAGTCACAGGCCAAGAGGAAGTCTGGAGTCAAAAGCAAGCCAGAGTAAAGTTGGGGCTGGTGAGCAGCTTACGGGGTCCCCACAGTCCATCTAATCATTGGCTGGAGTAGGCAACTAGCATTGGAATATTTGAAGTCAAGAGGGCAAAGTTCAATAAGTTCTATTAAGTTCTCAGATTTTGAATTCGACGCAAAGACCCTGATGTCTGAATCTCCCCAGGGATGCCCATGAAGGAAGGTTGTTCAGGAGATAATTCATCCATTTTTGACTTGTTATTTCCCAATTTAGGGCGTCTACTTTTCAGTAAAAAATTAGGACTTGGCCCAGAGCCCTGACATCAGAATGTCTTCAAGCCACCCCTGGCTTAAGTACATTTGGGACCAGAGACACAAGACTGGAGGTCCTTTAGATAATGAGCCACCTGGTACCAGAACAAGTAATCTCTATTTATTTATTATGTGCAAATTTATTTTAGCACGCAAATTAAATTACATCTGTGACTTTATTTGGACTCCAAATGATGACTCAATGCATGGTTGAAATAGTTGCTTTGTTGTTTAGTGGCTAATAAAAATAATAATACCTGTATTTATTGAGTGGTGATTATGTGCCAGGGCTCCAGACATTTTCCATTGACTAACTTATTTAATATTTATAACCACCATATAAGGTGGTTACTGTTACTATCCTATCTTAAAGATAAGGAAATAGGCCCAGAATTGTTGAGCTGAATTTGCCCCAGATCACACAACTCATAGAAGGTAAGATTAGACAAAACCCAGACAACCTAGCTCCAGAACCAGCAAGCCCCTAACCACTGATTATTGCTACTATTTATTAAATGCCAGCTATGTTCCAGAGGCTTTACATTTATTTTTATCTCTATAAATCTGTTTCATACAGCAACACGACAAGGTAGATGTTATCTTCCTCATTTGCAGACAAAGACACTTAACGGTTGGCCCAAATAAGTTCTGAAATCAGGATATGAACCCTGTCTGTTTGTCTGTCTCAAAGGCCTCTGCTCCATCCACTGTCCAGAGCTTCCTCTGCGACCTTGAATAGTCTCTTACCTGATTCTTACTTCTTCTATTCTTGCTTTATTTCATTTTCTCTGGTCAAAAACATCAAGAAGTTCTAATCAAGTGTTCATTAGGAGGTTCTGTGTTCCTTTCTTAGAGTTATAATCTTTTATATTAATATACCACTATGTATCTTTCCAATAATCTTCATTTACATGCCCTCATTCAATTATCGCAACAACTCTGAGCTATAAAAAGCCGGGGGGGGGCATTATTGTCCCTTATTTCTGAAATGAATAAGCCTTACAAGAGAGAGAGAGTGAATAACATGCCCAAGGGGCTTGCACCTGGCCCTGCTATACTTTCATTCACTTGCCTTTGTTTCTACTTTGTGCAAACATCCTGAAGCAAAGTTTGATAGGTGGGAGAATCAGACCAACAAAAGGAAATCTGGCTATCATCTCAGAGAGACCATATGGATTTTTACGAAACCATTCCTACCCACAATAAAATAAAAGTATCTGAAAAGCCGTTGGAAGGTTCCAGTTAAATTCAGAGAACTGGACACATGCATTTATTACTACATCTTGAAATTATATAAAAATGAAAGAAAATGTACTAAGAGAATAATCTCACAATAACAAAGACATTGAGAGAGAAGATCAATTTAGGACATGCAATATCTGCATAGTAGGAGCCCTGAAGAGAGAGAACAGAGGGAGATTACTAGAAAAATAATTCAAAATTTTTATCCATAACTGCAAGATATAAATTTTCAGATTGAGATAGTCAGTGGAATACCCAGCTGGAGAGATAAAAAAAAAGACCCATATATAGAGGCATTGTCATGAAATTTAAGAACACTAGGAATAAAGAGAAGATCCAAAAAGCATCAAAAGAGAAAAAAAAAACAGATGACATAAAAGGACTGAGAAGCAGAATGGCATAGAAGTTCTCAATGGTAACATTGAAAATGAGAACGGAACAATGTCTTTAAAAGTCTAAGTGAAGAAGAGAAAAAAATTCTGAAGGAAATTATTTCCAACCCGGAATTTTAAGTCCATCCAAATTATCAATCACATATGAGGTTAGAACAAATATGCTGTCAGATATTCATCTCAAGTATGTACTCCCAATATATCCTTTCTCAAGAAACTACTAGAAAATGTGCCTTATCAAAACAAGGAAATAAACCAAGAAAGAAGACATATCATGGGAATAAGGAAATAGAGCTCCTCCTACACATTCATAAGGTAGAGGGAATCCCCAGGGTGATGATAATAGGATTGTTCAGGAATACAGTTGTGTATCAGGACCAGAGAACAACCATCCAGGATCAGAAGAGGAAACAGTGAGTTCCAGAAGCAAGTCTCTAAAACAAAGATGAAACTGATAAACAAATACATGTTTGGCTGAATCGAAATGCAATTTATACGTAAAATCTTAGAAGTAAATTAAGGACATACAAAACTAAGCAAAGGAACAAATCATTCGGTGAAAATTAAAAATTTTAAAAAGAATATGTAACTGTAATATACTACATAACACAGCTTTGAATCATATTAACATGGCCCTAATAATATAAACATTGAGCATAGAGTGAATAAAATTATGACATAATTATGTTGGAAGAATGAGTGAAGAGAAGTGGTAGTGGTGTAGGCATAAGTGTACAAGAGAGGTAAATTTCTCATTTTCCATAATAAAATAAATAGATAGTATTTAAAACAAGAAAATACTTAGCAGCACAATGTTGTTGTTTTTGCCTAAATGTGAATGTTTGCCTGAATTCTAGGGAAAACAGATGAAATAGCTGAAAACAGTTTGCCTCTAGGAAGTGGGAATCGGGGTGAGAAGGAAGATGGCCCAGAGGACATAGTTCTTCTTAGAAATTTGGACAGAAATGTCGTTGCCTACCATTTTCCCCGTTTTTTTCTTGGTAATAGAATACTAAATTTATTCAGGAGAGCAGTATGCCCAGATAAAATGGCATGCTTCTCAATGACACTTACAGCTAGATGTAGCAATGTGACTTCATTCTGTCCAATGAGATGTAAGCAGAAGTTGTTGAGTATGACATGCCTTTTATCCTTCTTCTTTTTTTCTTTCTGCTGCCTGGAATGCAGACATGAAAGCCTGGACCTTACTGTGACTGAGGACAGAGAAGCAGAAAGCTAGAAGGAGATTATGTTTCTGATAATCTCAGACACTGTCAAACAAGCTCTGGACTATCTAGCACTAAATAGCTTTTACTAAGGGAGAATAAACCTTATATATTTAAGACATTGTCATTTTGGGTTTTTGCTAAATGCAGCTGAAACTAATTCTAACTAACACATATACTTTAATTATCTATCTTGTATATTAAACCATGTATGTGTACCTTGGATAAAAACTAGAAATGAAAGAAGGGAAGGTCAGCAAATGCATAAAGAGAAGAATTGCCAAATACTCATTTTGTAAAAGTTCTTTAGGACACTGATGTCCACCTGATAAGTAATGTTCCTTCCCTAATAAGCTTCATTGCCAAAGACAAAGCTGAGATGAAAAATACACTGGGTGGAGCCTGTGGCAGAACAGACATTATATAAAAAAAGATTAGCGAAATTAGTCAGGGAAAGACAAATAGCATATGACTTCCCTTATATGAGGACTTTATGATACAAAACAGATGAACATAATGGAAGGGAAGCAAAAATAATATAAAAACACGGAGGGGGACAAAACATAAGAGACTCTTAAATATGGAGAACAAACAGAGGGTTGCTGGAGGGGTTGTGGGAGAGGGGGGTGGGATAAATGGGTAATGGGCATTAAGGAATCTACTCCTGAAATCATTGTTGCACCACATGCTAACTAACTTGGATGTAAATTAAAAAAATAAATTAATAAAAAAAAAGATTAGTGACTTAAAGACATAGTAATAGGAATGATCTAAATAAAAAGGCCCAGAGAAAAAGGAAAGTTAAAAAACAAAAAGACCTTCAGTAGGCTGTGGGATATCTTTAAGAAACCTAATATTATAAAATGAGAGTCCCTGAAGGACAGAAATGGAAAAAAAGGAGGTGGACAAAAAAATATTTGAAGTTGAAAGTGGCTGAAAATTTTGCATATCTGGCAGAACCTATAAATCCACAGATCTTAGAAAAAAATTTCAAGAACAAAGCACATCAAATAAGATTGCTCAAAGTCAGGAGAAAGTGAAAATCTTAAAATTGGTCAGAAAGAAAAAAAAGATATGTTAGGTAGAGAAGAACAGTAAGGATTACAGCTGATTTCCTATAAGAAACAATGGAAGTGAGAAGACATTGGGAAAACATTTAAAGTAAAGGGATAAGAAAATATAATAATAAAGTAAAAGGATAAAAAACATGTGCAACCTAGAATTCCGAACTCAGAAAAAAAAAATCATTACATAATAAAGGCAAAATAAAGATGTTTTGTTTACATACAAATGCTGCAGTAATTCACCAGCAGCAGATCTAGACTGTAAAGAAAGTCCTTCAGGCAGAAGAAAAATGATAACAAGTGGAAATATATATCTACACAAAGGAGAAAGGGAGTGCTGGAACTGGTAAGCAATGGGCAAATATATAAAAACATATCTCCTCCTAAGAACAAAGCAAGTATGTACATTCTCACGACTTGTATTCAAAATTATCCTAGAAGTTCTAATTGATGCAATAAAGCAAAAATAAATAAATAAATAAATAAATAAATAAATAAGGCAACTGGATTTAAAAGGAAAAAGGAAAACTAATTTTATTTGAGACAATATAATTGTTCAGGTAGAAAACCTGATGAAATCTGCAACAAAGCCAATAAACTAATAAGTGACTTTCAGGAAGATTTGCAGAATACAGTATGCAAAAACTCAGTCATGTTTCTGTATCCTGGTGACAACCAAAAATTTAAATTTAAAAATAATACCACTCATTATAGCACCAAAAAAATGACATTCTTGAGGGTAAATCTGACAAAACTATGCCAGGCCTGAATACTGAAAACTGTAAAATGTTGCTGAGAAAAATTAAAGAACTAGATGAATTAAATAAGTCTTAATATTGTTAAATGTCAGCTCTCCCCAAATTGATCTATAGATTCAATGCAATCTCAATCAAAATCCCAGCAATGTTTTTATAGAAAATGACAAGCTGATTCTAAAATTTACATGGAAAATTCAAAGGACAAAACAACTTCGGGAGAGAAGAGCAAAGTTGTATAACTGACACTATTCAATTTCAAGTTTTATTTTAAAGCTACAATAATATAGTATTGTACTGGTAAAAAGATAAACCTATAAATCAGTAGAAAAGACTAGAGAATCCAGAAATAGGTCCGCACATATATGAACAACTGAGTTCTTCACAATGGCACAAAGGCAATTCGGTAGAGAAACTATAGTCTTTTCCACAAATGGTGCTGAAACAATTGAATGTCCATTTCAAAAGATAAGAACTTTGATCCACACCTTACACCAAACTCCAGAATTAACTCAGCATGTGTCATAGACCTGTAGATGACATGTAGGTGACATCTGACTTTCATTACATTGCCCTGAAAGGGGAGTGTGCAATGTGAGGAACCCATGCAGTTATAACAACTCTGCTTCTGACCCAGAAACCTCATGTTTGCTCTCAGGACAATGTATTTTATATATTAAAATATATAAAGAGACAGACATGAGCGGGGGTGGGGCAGAGAGAGAGGGAGACACAGAATCCCAAGCGGGCTCCAGGCTCCAAGCTGTCAGCACAGAGCCCAACACAGGGCTCAAATTCACGAACTGTGAGATCATAACCTGAGCTGAAGTCAGACGCTTAACTGCCGCTAACTGAGCCACCCAGGTGCCCCTATATTTACAACTTTTAAATCATACTATACACCCCAGCCCAGCTGATTTCATCATTTTCATGGTCCTAACCACCACATACCTTCTTAAGACTCCCAAATTCACGTTTTTCAGCCTAGACTTCTTGTTTTTCAGACTGGTATTTTCCACCAGCCCTCCATGTATCCACTTAGATGTCTCACTGACATCTCAAACTCAGTGTGGCCGAAACCACACTTGGTATCCTGTTCCCCACAACTGCTCATTTTCCTGTGGAGGCATCACCTCCCTGGAGTCACCCGTGCCAGAAGCCAGGCAATCACCAAACACACACGACAGTATAGGAGAGACAACTTTCATGTGTCATTTCAATGTTTGTGGCCAGAATGGCCGGGAGCACCGTTTTGATTAACAGAAAAAAAAGCCCAGAGAAGGAGCATGACGCTCAGAGGGGAGACGTTGTGGACATGTTGGCTTCAAAGTGCTGGCAGGGCATCCAGGTGGAGATTTCCAGCAGTCGGTTGGAAATGCCACTGTACATGACAGATTGCTGATCTTGGTTGCAGAAATGAAAGCTCAAGAGCTTTTCTGAAAAGTTTAAGCTGTGGTTTGACAGGAATCATACTGTTTCTAAGAGTGAAAACATTCAGAAGCATTCGGCTATGGAGGACAGACCACAGGGAGAGAGAGAAATGGAAGTATGCTGAGGAAAAGGGGAGCAGCGTTTGAAGCATGCTTTCTAGCCACCTAAAGGAGAGGCGGTACTGGTCAATATTTTTGTGGTAGGTCCTTTACTAGAGACTTCATGAATATATGACTTCTTTCTCCTTCTCTACCTGACAGAATCTCTTCCCTGTTTCCTGCTTCCTTTCTGACCCTATTTTTTTCTGGGCTAGGAATGCCTGCATGGGAGAATGCAGTGTGGAGGACAAGGGCCTGGCTGTAGGCTTCTCACTCCACTGCGTTAGGAAGGCAGACAGTAGGGAACAGGTTAGCAGGAAAAGTCTTAAGGCTCTGGCTGCCCTTTTTGATTTGTGCTTTAATGCTGGAGTTGACAGCTTGCCTGAGAGAGGCTGAAGGGACGTGTGTTCTGCATGTCTGGAATTTATTCCTTTGGCTCTGTAAGATGTGACACTGCATAATGGGCATGAAGAAGTAATTTTGATCCTGTGACTATCTTGGCAAAGGTTCCAGAAAGACATATGGACATAATCTTCTGGACATTTGTAGAAGAGCCCTCCCTTAGGGATTGTCTTTGCAGGCTTTCATTCACTTCCAGTCCTATGGCTTTCACCTCAGCTTTATTCTGTTTTTACTTAAGAGATAAAAAGCCAAATCACATTCAATTGAAAGAACTAAAAATATTAATGTAGAAGTAAGTCATCATTATGACACGTATCAATTTCTCACCTCTAAGGCAGTGCACAGAAGCAGGGCTCTGGTTATTAACCAGCCATGATTAGGGAAAAAAAAAAAAGGTCTGGGTAGATCTTGGTAGACACTGTGAAAATACGAATTTTCACCATGATAGGTTCTAGCATCTTCACCTACAAATTTGCAAAGGGTGACATAAACAGAAGAGTCTTCCTTAGAATGACAACCTGCTTAAATATCATTCTGCAACAAGCTGTTCTGTATCTAGGACCCTACATTCTTGGATGTTTCAGAAATGACTTATTTCTCATTGGAACAGATTTCAATCTATACACATTTCTGTTTTAAAATAGTTGAGATAGCGCAGTAAATCCAGCTAAGTGTACCCTAAGCTTCTGTGTGAGTGTGTTTGTGAACTACTTGTTCAATTTAAACTTCATCTACAGCCTTCATTTAATATTGATCATTGTTTCTTTCCTTGAAGAGTCTGACTAATACAGTGATAGAAAAAAATTCAGAAAAAACAAAAGCCAGACCCCAGTCCTAGGAAGATAACTGTGCCCTGGCCCTAAAGATACTCTTTAAAACTAGCTCCCAGAAGAAGAGGTCTTCCAGGAGCCAATATTTATTCATTTGCTAGTGTTTTTGTGAATCTTCTTTGAGAAAATTCTTTGGAGTTATACTACTGGGAAAAGGAGAGACTGAAATGTGGAGACAGATGTTCCCTGGGGTATGAGGTCTTCTTTGCTTAGACCTAAGTGATTTTCCCTCCAAGGGAGCACTCAAAATCACCTTGCTGCAAAATTGCCTTGGCTAATGGCCAGCCTTAAGGGAAAGGTTTTTTTCTATCTCAAGGAGTCACCATACTGTCAAGGTCTAAACAAATGGCTGTTCTATGAACCTCAACTGAGAAAAATGAGTAATCAGGAGATTTTCTGTATTTCTACTCATTATGGTTATAGAGGAAGTCAGCCTGATAGAATCTGATTATAGACCCAGAGAATTCTAGATCTTGAAAATGCTCAAGAGGTCATGTGATCCAACCTCTTGAAACTCAAGGCTAATGGATAGTAAGTAGCAGGGGTGCGGGGACACTATCAGGCCAACAGGACTTTAGATGATAACTTGCATATTTACAAAATTCTCCTGCACATGTCTGAGATAGGATGGAGGAATGTATGTTTAGCACATCAATGACTTTCTTCACATGGCTGGAAACAAGACTTCTGATAGGTGCTCAGTTTTAACCAATTAGGACAAACTTCTTCTCTTAGTTCTCTAGTTACAAAGAAACAAATAAAGCAGGAAAGGACTCTGATTGAACTTACTTGGGTCAGATATTCCTTTCCTCAGGTCAAATAAGCCGTAGCTGTGTGTGTATGTGTGTGTGTGTGTGTGTGTGTGTGTGTGTGTGTGTGTAGCAGGCCAGCTTCATGTGCATGCAGACTGTGCAGTGACACAGGGATCTGTGCTTAGAAGGATTCCATGCTTGGCTTAATGCTTTGATGTTTCCATCTATAAATTCCTAATAAGTTTTAATCAATGAATTCTACATTTTAATTTTGCACTGGATGCCCCAAATTATGTAGCCAGCCCTGACATGGAATTCTAGATCAGCTTGGCAATTCCTAACACAGTCATATGAATGGTGTGAGTGGGAAATAACCCTAGGATCAATGGGTAAATGGTGGCCAGTACAGCTAACAGAGTTCTGAGAACTTAAAGGGCATGAAACATGAAAGATATGGTCCTTTTACTCAAAAATCTCAGTCTAGTAGGACAGGTATGGAAATAACTTAAGTGTCCATGAATGGATAAAGGAAACACAGTTTGTATATATATGCACATACACACACACACACACACACACACACACACACACACACTGAAATATTATTCAACCATAAAACGAAAAGAATTGGATCTTGCCATTTGCAACAACGTGGATGAAACTGGAGGGCATTACGCTAAGTGTAGTAAACCAGACCAAAAAAAAAAAAAAAAAATGCTGTTTGATATAACTTAAATGTGGAATCTAAAAAAAAAAAAAAAAAAAAAAAAAAAAAGGTTGAACTCACAGCCACAGAGATAGAAAAGGGATTGCCAAGGGTTGGGTGGGATTGGAAATTGGGATAGGTTGGTAAAAGGCTACCAACTTTCAGTTACAATATGAACACAATCTGAGGATCTAATACATAACATGGTATATTATAGAATTTAAATTTGCTAAGAGTATAGAACTTAAATGTTCTCACCAAAAAAAGAAAAAAAAGGTAAATATGTGAGATGATGGGATGTGTTAATTAACTCAATTGTAGAAATCCTTTCACAGTGTATGTATCAAATCATCATGTCATACACTTTAAACATCTTACAATATTTTTGTTAATTAAACCTCAGTAAAGATGAAAATAATTTCAAAGAAAAAATGCAGGGAGAATGTCCACCTTCGCTTTCATTTCATAAAGACTGGTTTTATGAAACTATGAGTTCGTGTGTATGATTACAGATGGAATTAAGAGTCTCTTGTTCAACAACAGTGACACCATTATAGCAGCAATGACTTGCTACTACAGACTGCTAAAAATATTCTTTCTACAGGATCCATAAAGAATAGGACAAAGGAAGCCCTGGAATGATGCCTGTAGTCTTGTAAGGACTCAAGGAATACATGGAGAATAAATGAGAGAAGGAAGTTGAATAAAGAATAAAAGAAAGGAAGGGAAGAGAAGGAGGGAGTAAGTTGACCATGCTCAGTTTTTCCAGGTAGTCAGGCTGTCCAGGAAGACAGTAGTTGGAAACCATAAAAATAAAGGGTAAGCCATCTAGAGCAATAAATTTTATGAAATGTTAATTGGGTTTACTCTTAGCACTCTTCCTTTCATTATTATGTTTAACACCAAACACTAAAAAATTAATCAGGAAATTCCATCTGGCCAACAATTTTAATTTATGAAATTCCTTTTGCTTCTGAAGATTAAAAGCAATCTTCTGAGTGAGTTAGGCATTCTAAGAGAGCCCCAAACAGCCCTGAACAAAGACTCTAGAGTATCATTTCCTTTTATATTGTAACATCTTTGAATCACTTGCAATCTATAAATAAACTTGCATTTTACAGAAATGGCCCTACAAAAAGCAGTGCCATGCTGGAATTCAATAATACAAAGCTATTTTTAACAGAGTTTTGATTTTTAAAAATTAATTGTAGGCCCTAGATAACACAGGAGTTCTAACTTGACTTACTACAAGTTTTATGTTGTGTAACAACTCTTTAAAAATGATTCTCCTACATCTGTGCTTTAAGTGCAAGTCAATGCTAATTGAAAACTTTGTTGATTATGGCTTCCCTGTTCTATAGTGGGGAAAATGGAAGCACTGATATTCTGAAATCAGAAATTAATGCTCTTTACCTTTAAACATCTTCGGTGCTATGGTGCTCCTGTTTTTAGAGCTATTTAGTTTCCCCAGGTGCAATATAATAAGTTATCTGACATCAAAATAAATCTTTGAGACAAAAGCTGTCCTCCTAAAACCTGAAAGAAAAGGAAGGGGAATTTGGGGGCAACTTTTATCTTGGTAGAAAGGCATGTTCAACTGTAAATCTATGAAAACATAACATAATGAAATAATGAAAACTTAAGGCCTAGATATGTTTGTCTAACTGAGCTTATTAGTTTATTTTATATCAGAGGATAACAGAGAAGAAAGAATTCTTTTTTTTTTTAATTTTTTTTTTCAACGTTTATTTATTTTTGGGACAGAGAGAGACAGAGCATGAACGGGGGAGGGGCAGAGAGAGAGGGAGACACAGAATCGGAAACAGGCTCCAGGCTCTGAGCCATCAGCCCAGAGCCTGACGCGGGGCTCGAACTCACGGACCGCGAGATCGTGACGTGACCTGGCTGAAGTCGGACGCTTAACCGACTGCGCCACCCAGGCGCCCCAATGAGAAGAAAGAATTCTTGATGTGATGAGACATATATGAAACCACAAGCCTGGGGAACATTATAGCCTTTATCTTCTATCAAAAGGCATAGATCGTAGGAAATAGCAGTTGTAGTATTTGGAAATTTTAGGCCTCAGAAAGTAAATGATAACTTCTTTCAAGAGTCCGTGGTTTTAAAGTATAGGAAGAGGAGGAATTATTTCTGCCTCTATCTTAATTAACCAAGATTAAATGCCTAGGCCTCATCTGTTTTTTGCTTTAGAAAAAAAAAATCTTGGGTGGTTTTCTCCTAACATTTGCTTTGGAGAGGATCAGACATTAGCTATGGTATCTAGAGACAAAATAGGACCTCGGATACAGGACTCTTGTAATAAAAACTAATTGATTTTCCGTAATTTGACCTGTCTTGCAACATTATATTTCAGAGTGAAAATTATCACTTCCACACTTGCTGTTTTTTGACAAGCGAAAATAAATAACAGCACTTTTGAAAGAAGAAAGAGTAAATACAACATTTGAGTCAAAGGTGCCATAGAAATCTAACACAAGACATATAAATACTCAATTTTACTTTTCAACTCCATGGACAATGACTATTACACAGTAAGAAGCACAGTTCATGTGATCCACTGCACAATAGAACCAATTCAAATGGATATTATCACTTTGAAATAAGTGACACCTTAGATCTCTGTTGGGGAAAGAGAACACAGGAGCATAAGGAAAAGTCTAGTTGAAGTTTCTAAAAAAAAAAAAAAAAAAACAATAAACAATGTAGGCCAACAGCAAACTATTGGTTTTCCTTAGGGAAGTGAGCTACTATTCTAGAAAACAAAATTGCTCTAAGGGAGGTTGTTACATAGCAGAATGTCCTCTTGTCACAGATCCCAAGAGAAAGGCCCCAGGCACCTAAAATGGTTGCTAGTCTGGACAACTAAGCAAGACGAATTATTTTCTTTCCTAAACTCAAGAGTCTTCATTTTGGCGTCTGCTAAGGACACTAAACTCTGAGAGACTGTAAAATGTCAAACTGACCCCCATAAATTGTGAGAACATTTCAACAGATTATGTGAGTTTCAGTGTGGCAAATAGAAGGTAATGCATTTATTGAATAAATCTATACAAAGTTTTTAAAATCACAGGCTCTGAATCACTGCAAAATGTTTCCCAGAAATGCCGTATCAATGTTCTATGGCAGCCAAAATAAAGATAATAGCTTAGAGAAGGAACACAGAATATTAGGCTTGTTATTTGCTAGAGTGGCATTTTATATAATCTTGATTTCCTTTGCCTTGTGAAAAACGTGGCATCCAGCCCCATTTTTAGTATCATCTCTTTTCACTTTTACTACGTATGAAAGGGGTGAAAATACCTTTTAGTAACAAAGCTGGTCTAAGTGTGGAATCAGCATCAACCTGAAATCGCTGTTGGGTCAAATTATCAAATCTTACTGGTGAATTAAAATCTAGAGTCAGACTCCAAGGAGACAAGAATAATGTCTATGTTGGTCTTTCCCTCTTTAATTAGTATACATGAATCACTGGATTTTTTTTCTGTCTCTCTCTTTGCATTTATCTCAGTAGTTGTATCATTTGATTGCTAATGTGTTTGAATTGAGCTGCTTGATTTTAATTCAATCTGGCACCTCTTCATGGAGCACTAAATCTCCTCTCAACGGCCATACATTAAACCGTGGCGAGCCCTGAAGGCTCTGCCACCAACAAGACTTCAGCTTTTATTGCTTTGTGCAGCCCATCCATTCTTGGTTCAAGGGCAGCCTAGATGTAGAGATCCCAGTCCAGATACTCACAGGTAATGACACGGATTACCTGGCAGGATGTGTAAGATAAGCCTTTCTGTTCCCTTCTATACCACCCTGGTGGAGTCTGATACATCTTCCCTTCGATTAGCAAGCAGGATTTCATTCACTCAGGGAAAATTGTCATCAGAGCTCCTGTGTCTTTGGTGGAGTAGTTCTTAAAATTCATACTTTACTCCTTAAAATCTTCAGACTTAAAATCAAGAGAACCATCTGACATACAAAAAAAAATCATCTGTTTTGAAATTTAAAAGCTGTTCATCATTATAGGTACATGATCTGGAAATAAGATATTACTCAGAATGTGTGCGTGTGTGTGTGTGTGTGTGTGTGTGTGTGTGTGTGTGTGTAAGCTCTGCAACTTTGAAGGGTAAAGACCCAATTTCAAAACAGAAAAGAGACAGCTTCTTAGTGCATAGCAGGAATCTTACCACATGCCGAACATAGTTTACAGGGACACAGTGTTTAACATGTTCTACTACCCATTACTTGTGACTCAGGAGTCTCTTCTCTCAAGTAAATGGTGAGTCATGGGGATATGTAGAGGTGGAACTTCTTTCTTACACATAATTTCTCTTTGCTTCCAGGATTAGTCAGATTTCTAGAAAAGGACGGGGGAAACAGCAAACCGTCCCTTGAGACCAGAAACAAGGAAAGCCAGTGGTGAGATTACAGTTTATGGGCCAGGCAAGCCTATTAGCAGCTATGCTCTAGACTCATCTTCCCCAGATGGCACCTCATCTCTACAAAGACATTGGACAGGGTGTTCTATTTCCCTGCCTTGGAAAGGAAGAAAAAGTTATAGATTTCTTTGCCCTGAAGCAATCTTCTAGAGAAAGCAATTGTTCCCTTCACATCAGTATTTTATCAGAATCAAGACTTAATGGTAAAAATAAAAGGAAATGAATCCTGTTCTCCCAATTGTCCAGCATGTACCTATTCCCTGTCTTTCTTCTTCCCCTAATGACACCTAACTGGATCTTAAAATGTGGTTTTTCTAAGAAGGAAACTTCTATTTTCAGAATGGCTTTTCAAAAACAGGACTTCTTCCTTCTCGTGCCAGTGTTCTTCTTACATGAAAATAATGCTGTCAATTTCTGCCATATGTACATCATTCTAAGTTATATTTTTTTCCTTAGAGAATTTATACTTACCTAGCTACCCTTCCTCCTTACCACATAACACAAAATTTAAGAGAGCAGACTGGGCACTATAGCCATAGAACAGATAGAAACTAATAGTCCCACAGAGGAACTAAACTCACAACTGTGTTAAGAAATACTACAGCCAGCTCCATTAGACAACAAGGGGCATTTTGTTTATCAGTCTGCTAAACGTCTTTAAAGCACTGTTTTGTTTCCACAGGGAAAAGTAGTTATCAAAGAATAAATTGGTTAACACAACTTTAAGTTTCAAAATTATATACAAAGAAATTTTGAGATACATTGCCGTGACACATTATCAAAGTGAATAGTGAAAACTATCTCCTTTAAATTTTACTTGGATTTTAATGTTTCCATTAAAATCGTTTACTTCATTGTGAAAAATGATGCAAGTGGTTCTAAAAAATTAGAACCACTTGCACCATCCTCTCACATTGTACCCATGTTAGTCATGCAGTCATAAATCCTAGGACACCATGTTTTCACACCATTTCCCTCATCCCAAGCCAACAGAAGGATGAGAAAGGGAGTGATTACAGTCAAACACAACTTAGATTTGGGGGTGATGATTTGTGTGTAAAAAATCAATGTGTTTATATAGATACCTGGAGATTTTGAGTCAAACCCAGGGGTAAGCCAGTCTGATCCAACTCTGACATTCAAAGACTCTCTGAAGAATACTAAACAAAACCAAGCATGCTATTTTAGACATACTTTCTAACTATTGCCATTTATAAGTAACAACTCAAAAATCCTGCTCTGGCTTACATATCTTTTTTAAAACTTGTTCTAAATTTATTTGTACTGTGTCAATTATGTGAATAAAATAAGAGCTGAGAAACTCTCCCTAAGAAAATGTTTTTGCTAGAAACCCTGTCCTGCTACCTTCTGAGCTTCTTGAAAATGAAAATCTCTGTCTTCCAGATGACAGCCACCTTTTTGGTGGAACCAAAATAGCTCTCTCTGCTAGAGTGCTGTCAGTAAGAGTTCTGACAGATAACAGATTTGGCATGCAGGAGGAAGGTAAGAAATGGTCCCATGGTAGGGGGTTGGGTGGGAGCACCTACTAACTAAGGAGCACCTGACTAACAGGAGGGGTGCTTGGAAAACAGTGCCCTCCTAGACACCAGACCACGCTTGAGGAAACCAATGGGCACTTCTGGAAATGACACATAATCTTGGGGGAGAAGGGAACCATCGCTCTTGTAGGATTTTGAAAGGGCTATGTAATATGCATCCGACTGGAAGGTTTCCATTTGTGAAAGGAATCAAATATACTTGCATGCAGAGGATTTTCTCTCCCTCTAGTGGTAGGGCAGGAGCCTCTGAAGTGACATGCTATCACTGTATAATACTGCTTCCTAAACAAAGATGTGCATTTTGCCCATAAAATGAGTATTTTCACTAGTAGTGTGCTGCTCTCTCTTATGGTAGTTTTCAAAACACCCCCAACACTTCGTGTTAGGGAATGAATTGCCTAAGTATGCTCATTACCAGTGGTAAGGTAGCAAGGATCCCGCTGTTCTTTTGCTAAAAGATGCCTGTGCTCACTTCTGAGATACAGGATTCCCCTTTCCTCTACGTTCCTATCAAAGATGGAACCATGCTGTGATCAGAAGCAACTGCCCTGACACCCCATCTAGGCCAGAAAAATCTGAGGCACTAAATGAGAAAGAGAAAACAAACTTACCTAAAGAAAAGGTGGGCAATATGGAAATTCAAAGGAGAGATACTAATGAATCTGAAGAGTGATCTGAACCTGATAGGTCAATAATTAACCATGAATTTTGGAACAAATCTATTCCTCTACTTTGCAGTCTCTGTCATTTCTCTCATTTTCATTTTGGTCATGAATAAATACTTCCAGTGTAGCAATTTGGATCAATGATATGGGTGAAAAACAGAAAAGATGGAAAAAGTAAATAATGACATTTTGAAGAGAATGACTAAAATTGCCTCCAAAGAGGGATTAAACTGCATAAAATACCACAGTTGTACAAAAGTATTGGTGGAAATGGATCATAGATTAAAGCTGTCTAATCAATAGGTTATTTATCAATAACTGAAAATCTACCAGTGGGAGGTATGCAGAGTATGCAGCTTTTTCCCTGCTCCATACTCAAAGTCACGCATCCATGATGCCTACTTGACTTCTCCTCTTGTATGTCTCCAAGGCAACCAAAATCATGTTTTCCTGCAAACCTATTTCTTTTCTAGTTTCTTTATCTCAGTGAATAACTCCACCAGCCATCCGTTTTCACAAGCCAGAAATTCAGGAGTTACTTGACCCCACCTATTCTATCACCACCATATCTAATCCATCACCAAGTCCTTCAGTCTTACCTCCTAAATCTATCTCACATAGGTCAATTTCTCTTTGCCTCCACCACCACACTATTTCATCATCTCCCTCCTAAACAACTACTACTCTAAAGGGCATCCACTCCATTCTTTGTCAAACACATTTCCCACACTGCACTACTTTATTCAACAAATATTTTTAAGGGGTCTACTTTGTACTCTGAAAACACTTTGTTGAATAAGACAAATTCCCCATTCTCAAGGAGCTTGTGGAGACAGAAGATAAACATCAGATAGTCATAATAAGCACTATATAGAGAATTAAAATAGGGTGAATAATACAGAATGGCTGAATTGTGTGCTCAAACACAAGAAATCAGTGAGAGTTTCAGAAAGGGTTTGAGTTTCAAAGAAGTCCTTTGGGATGATGGTATCTATTAAGGCTTTTTCTCATGTAAGAAAAAGTGTTTCAAATACTCAGCAAGAACAAAAAGGAAAATAAAAATGTACCTGAAGGTACAATCTAGGTCTGTTTGTCTCTAAGCACCTCTCCTTAAATACAGCACTTATTACCTACATGAAAGTATCCTAGTTTCATTAACTTTTCTATATAGCTCCTCTCCCAATAACGTAAGTCCCACGAGAATAGTGGACGTAAATGTCTTCCTCGTTCCTTTATCGTCAGTGCCTAAGAACTGTGCCTGGCATATAAGTAGGCACCCAAGTGAGTATTCGTGGCATTAATGCACAAATTAGTGTGTGAACGGGCAGAGTAAATAGAGAAAATAACTGAGTGGTTTGGAACTTCAGGAAGTCTTCGCGGAGATGTCAAGTTCATTTACTTCAGCTGTTAAGGTTAACTGAGGTATAAGATCCCGCCAGGTTTCTTAGCTTTGGATCTCCGGCACCACCTGCTCTTACTCCAACTCATCTAGGCACTCCCAGCCACAAACCTCTCCAACTCCCCGCTAGGAGGAGTCACACCTCCCGACCCAGAAACCCTCCCACCCTCTCCTCTAGTTCTCCTTCCCTCCCCTCCCCGCCAGAGTTCCGGCAGCCTTCGAGTAGCAGTGCTCACTGGGAATAGTAGTCTTCCGGTGTGAGGCTAAGGAGTTTTATCCATTTCTAGAACTACGCTTCCCAGAGAGCCTCGCGGCAGAGGAAAGCTGTGTCACCTGACCAAGACTCTGGCGGGGCAATGGCGGCGCCCATGCTGCGCGGGTGCTGCCTTAGAAGGTGTTGGGCTTTTGCCTGCATTGACAGCGGTTCTTGCCACGGAAGAGGGGCTGCGACTGGGTTCACGTCCAGCGGGAAAAGGGGACAGAGCTTCGTGGCTCAGCAGCCCCTCCTCACGGCCCAGAAGTCAAGGAAAGGGTATACTATTTCATACCATTACTGCCCACTTAGGTGTGAGGTGGAACTGCCGGAGTGGGGAGGTGGTGACCACTACAGCCTGGCTTCAGTCTAGACGTTTTGTGGGCGGGGGGGTTGGACTGTAACCTGAAACCTAAATGAAAGAGCAACACGAGCCCTTTGTCAGCCTCGCCTCCGCACTAAATCATCAAATAGATAAGCATATTTGAGGAATTCGCGAGTGTAAAATCTCAGGTGTTTTCTTGAATGTAAAACTACACACACCGAAGTGTGGATTCAGTCACTTTACTAATAGCACTACCAGTGGGGTCCGTGACAATAAGCGGGATCTTATTTAGCTGACATTTATTTAGCGCTACTGTGGGAGAAGTGTTTTCAAAGTAGAGAGGGATCCTTTACCTACAAGCTCTGGATGGTGGTGGCTTAATATTGTCAGAAAACTCCACCTATCTGTGGAGGTGTTTAATGTTGAACGTTTTCTAGACCTAGGAGGATGCAGCCAATTCAAGAGATCTTCCTTCTGATTAGAGAGCTTTGCTTCGTTTGTTAAATAGCCTCTAAACAGCTGTTTATACTTTATAAGACTTAAGTAGTTTCTTTTTAAATACAGAAACAGAAGGCACGTGTTTGGTAATCACTATATCCTTTGAGACAGTTAAGTTGGCATTATATTTGCTTTTCTGTTGGAGCGACAGAAGGAAAATGTCCAGAAACGTTCAACTTCTATTCCTTTTATAAATTAGATCGTCCGACTGTAAATGGAAAGTATTTTTTCTGTCATGTAATGAAACTTAAAAAAAAAAAAAAACTTTTGAGTAATGTTTTAGCAAATGCAGACTTTCTGATGAGTTTTTCATTTAATTCCTCTCAGTAGCAGGCAGCGCTTCCAAACTTTAAAAGGAAGGACTTAATCTTCTCACAGTACTATAGATAGAGAACTTGTGTTGAAATGATTGGAACAAAACCCAATACATGCAAACAAAAACCTAGATAATATAGGAAATTGCATGGGAGCAAAGCAGAATAGGAACAGAACATGGGAGGAGTATGTGTAAACATGCATTGTCCAGGATGTATGATTTCAGAAGGAATAAGCACACTTACAAGAACCTGGAGAGATTTGTGTATGGAATGTTCATATAGACCCAATAGAGTAGGAGTGGCCAGATAGAGATTATTATAGCATTTAACAGCTTCTTAGATTTTGATAGCAATCAAGCATAAACAAACAGGAACCTGAAACTGTATCTGGGGAATTGAAAAAAAAACAAAGCCACATCTTACAGTTTAATGTTTTCATTTGCACAAAATTCCCAGGAAGAGTATGATTTAGTGATGATTTATTATATCTGTGTCACTCTTACCATTTTACTTGCAAGCCATTGCATGATGGAGAATTTCCTTTCCTTTTTAAATAAGATATACAACTATTTATTTATCATTATTTCTCTAGAAGTAAAAGCATAATGTTTATGTTAATTCTAAAATATTTGCAAGATCAGCTTTCATTTACTGAGTCATTAATTGGGGAAAGACAGTTAATGTAGAAAATGCTGCTTTTCACTGAAGTCAGCCAAGCAGATGTCACGTGATACCCATTTCTAAATTGTTTCAGGACGCCAAATTGTTTCTTCATCACCTTCCTTTGTACAATGAGTTTCCTTATGCCATGTTGTAAATGCATTTTATCTTGCTGGTCTTGTAGATGTTCACTATGGATTGCTTTTGATTCAGTGATCAATACAATATGACATATTTTTAAATATAAGGATCTAAAATTTTAATAAGTTAAAAAATATGAAATTAATACGTATGGTTTAGGGTTGTAGAAATTCATGCATAGTTGCAGATCCAACTACTTCTTAACCATTTTTTTTTTCTCTTTAGTGAACACAAATGGGCAGCTGTGGTAGGTTTGGAAATTCATGCCCAGATTGCCTCCAACTCTAAACTCTTCTCTGGATCTCAAGTCCACTTTGCAGCACCTCCAAATTCTTTGGTATCTTTTTTTGATGCATCTCTGCCTGGAACTCTGCCGGTAAGGTTTTTGTTTAATCATATTTCATTAGAAAATGCTTATGTTTTATTGGACGTAGATAACGATTTCCTTGTTTTAACATCTTGGCACAATTCTTAGAAAGTACTTGTTTAGAGATTTGGAGTGAAGTAGGATGAACTAAATGTTTTCTAAAGACCCATCTCTGTAATTCTGTTTCTAAATCTAAATGTCATCCATTTATTCATACATGTATTCACTCATTTCACACACATTTAAAAAAATTTTTTTTTCAATGTTTATTTATTTTTGGGACAGAGAGAGACAGAGCATGAACGGGGGAGGGGCAGAGAGAGAGGGAGACACAGAATCGGAAACAGGCTCCAGGATCTGAGCCATCAGCCCAGAGCCTGACGCAGGGCTCGAACTCACGGACCGCGAGATCGTCACACACATTTTTAAATGTCTACTAAATACCAGACCCTGTGCTATGAACTGGAACACAAAGATGAGGGGCATTCCTTGCCTTTGAGGAGTTTAAAGACTAGGTGGGGAGAAGTGTCTTACAAACAAGTAGAGTAGTGTGTGATTATGCCTGTGAAGGCGATATGAAGGACATGGTTTTGGAACCCAGAGTGGGGACATCTAATTTTGTAAGAGAAGGATTATTGTGAGAAATTGGGGTATGAGTATGATTGGAAAGCTTGTTGAAACAGGTGGTGTCTGAGGTATCTGAGAAGCCAGATAGGAGTTAGGTAAATGAAGGAGGAGAAGGACTCTGGTCACAGAAAACAACATATGTCACATGATATTATAGTGTAAGGTTCATAATGATTGTGATTATTGAAAATTAAGTGGTCAATAGTAGAAAAAGTCAACCACAGTATACATTGAATTAAGTACTTATTTACTCACTTTCACTTAAACCCAGGGAATGACTAGGTCCAGTGTACTCAGTCAGCAAGATTGTTATCATATAATTTCATACAGTTAAGTGGATTTTTAAGAAAAGGATGGAAGGAACAATATGAATATTTGAGGTAATCAATAAATCATAGTCTGTGCGGGATATACAATATCCACTGGGTGTGGGATTTCCTGCCATCCTTGGAGGGAGTGTGTATAGATAGATGGTGGGAACTGACAGGGAGAGGGAAGGATGGGTGAATTCTGCACTAACATGTGAATACAAGTGAAAGCTGGTTGATGTGACCATTGGCAGACTTGCAGAGATGGAGGTTTACTTTTCTCAGAGTCACTGTCCAGAGTAGAAGGTTATGGGCAATGCCTCCAATGTGCCTGCTATACCCTGGGCTTTGATTCTACTGGGCAGTGTCTCTTGTGCTTTTTGTTGTGGAGGACTCCCATCCCTGCAAACCCTATCCAGGCTCACCTTTGATTTGCTGTTGGGTCTTTCTGGAGGAAAGACAGATAAAGGGATGTCTGTCCCTCCCTCCCTCCGACTTAGAGTGTCTGTCTGTGGAAAAATAATTTTTGTTTGGGAAGAGACAATTTGTCAGTTACAAACGTATGAGTTCCTGTTTGGGCAGAGATGCAGATATAGTAGAAATAGAGTAATATCTGTTCAGACAAGTGAAATGGAAAGCAGTTCATCATAACACCTCTCCTTTTTTCCTTCTGAGCTCAAAACTTTTTTTCACCATATGGTAGTTCATTATCAAGAGGCTACACATAACCTCTGATTTCTTTCTAGGTTTTTGCAGCTGGGAATACAGAATCCAACAAAGTATTTATTATAGTGCACATTTAGAAATAGATCTATTTGCAGATAGGTATGTTTTCTATAAATAGGCTTTCATTTGTGGCTAAATGTGGTCAAATATTAGAGACAATTTAAAATAACTAAAATGTCAACATGCTTTGAAAGACTTCTTGCTATACACCAAAGAAGAAGGTGCTTGCCCAGTGATAAGCATAGCAAGAAAACAGTGAAGGTGTTTGGGACATTTAAGTGGGTGAAAGCAGACATGAAATCAAGGGCAAAATTTTTATTAGTCCTGTTTTTCTTAATATTGGAGAGATTTGAGAATACTTAAATATGTATGACTTATAGTCAACAATAAGATATTCCATACTTAAAAACTGTGTTAAGAAGGTAGATTTCATCATAAGTATTCTTACTGCAATAAAATAAAATTTTTAAAAATGCTGATGAGGAACCAATGAAGAAGAGCTAAAAACAGTTAGAGGCTTGAACATATGCATTGTAATCGGTCTCTCTCCCTACCCCAAAGAAACCCCACTGAAATTACAGTAAAAGAATTTAAAAGTTATAAACCTATAAGAGAGTGGGAGACCAGAATACATGAGAGATGGTAGATGGAGGAGGGACTGACTTAGCAGAGCTGAATTAAGTATAACCCAAGAAAGGGCCGCTAGTGAGGAGTGAGACGGCATGCCCTTCGTAGCCTCAGAAGTGGTCAGGATATGGGATCCTTAATTATTGTGGAAGGCCAGGGAGAGGTGGAAACAAGGGATTGATTCTGAGTCTGGATATGGAGCAGTTAGACTTAACGTCCTCTCCCCTGACCCTCTGTAGCTGCCCCACTCCCCACAGGAATCTATAGTTTTAGGAAAAATTCAACTGGTAACACATTCTCCCTGGGACCCCAGGCAGAGGAAAGACACTGATGTTAGAGATTGTCTACACTTTAGACTCCAGGGCCTGCCCAGTGCTTTTCTCTACACTGTTTGGGGACCTCAGGCAACCTTGTATAGCCATCACTCCCCTTCCCCAAGCAGGAATTTGCAGGAACTTGTTTGGAGATTACATGTCCCTGGAATGAAAAGCTTCAGATACTGAAATTTGGAGTGGTAGGGGTCTCTATAAACAAAACTGCCTGGTCACCTGATCGTCCTAGAATGCAGGCCACTGGTCAACAAGTCTTGGATACTTAGGTTGAACTTGTAATCAGCATTTTAGTACCCTACTTCAAAATACAGACCGATGGCCAAAAATCACTAGACTTTTGAGGAGATTCTCCTACATAATGGAGACAGCCCCAAATAAAAAGACTAAAAGAAATAAGAGGCAGCAGATAATGCACCAGGTAAAAGAATACCTTAAAAATTAAAAGCTTTTATAAATATCCTCAGATAAAAAAGGTAGCTGCACCTTTGAGATAAGAGCATGATAGTACTTTTTAAAAATAATCAGAACTAAAGCTCCAAGAAATTAAAATTATGATGACAAAAAAATCCAGAGGAGTTAGAAGATAAAGTTAAGAAAATCTTCCAAAAAGTGTAACACAAATACAGTGAACTGGACAGTTGGGGATAAAATTAGAAGATTAGAGAATCAGTCTAGGATGTCCAACATCTGATTCATAGAAGTTCCAGAAGACAGAAGAGAGACCATAGACAAGAAGAAACTATCAAATAACACAGATTAATTTCCCAGAACGGAAGGACCTGAATCTTCAAATGGGAAGGGCCTGCCAAGGACCCAGTGCGAGGAACAAAAAGAGTCTCACATATAGGCATGTCATCATGAAGTGTAGGAACGCCTGGAATAGAGGTAAGATACTGGAACTTACATAAAAAAGAAAAGAAAGGTCACGTGCAAAGGACTGGGAATCAGAAAGTCATCAGACTTCTATTTTTTTTTTTAATTTTTAAAGGTTTATTTATTTTGAGAGAGAGAGAAAGAGAATGAGTGGGAGAGGGGCAGAGAGAGAAGGAGAAAGAATTCTAAGCAGGCTCCTTGCTGTCAGCGTACAGCCCAAGGCAGGGCTCAAACTCACAAACCGTGGGATCATGATGTGAGCCAAGATCAAGAGTCAGATGCTTAACGGACTGGGCCACCCAGGCACCCCATAAAGTCATCAGAATTCTTAGAAGCAGTGCTTAAAACTGGAAGAGAATGAAATGGTATCTTAAAAAAAAAAATCTTAGAAAAAAATGGTTCTAATTTAGAATTCTGTATCCACTATCAACTGTGACAGTAGAATAATAATATTTTCAGACAGGTTCTCAAAAACTTGGCCTTTTACTATCATGAAAACCTACTGGAGTAATGGAGAGGTTCCAGATTGCCAGCCCTGCAGCAGGCCCCAGGGAATCTGGTGGGACAGCAGGATGGATGGCTCCAGAACAGAGCCATTTCGAGAAAGAATGGGTAGCTGGGTGGGAATAGCAAATATCTAATGTTTGTGTAGATACAAGATTTTACATATAGAGTCTTTGAGAATAATAAGCAATAAGTAAAGTGAAAAATATGAAGCAAATAATGAAATAAAGACTTGTCAACTCCAGAAAAAACACAGCGTTCAAGAAAGGAAATGTGATCATAGTACACTTACCAGCTTAGCCAAGAAACCCATTTACTTAATAATAATAGAAGAACCAACTACCGATTTAACAAAAGCTGATATAACTAGGATTTGGGGAAATAAAAGAACTAAATTCTTATCTACCATTATCAGAAGTCACATTCCAAATTGATAAGGCAAGAAAAAAATAAGAATATGCTCTAGGAACAGTTTTGGTCACAGATTCAGGGAGGCCCCTTTCTGCTTTCCAGGCCCTAAGTTGGTAGATTGGTTTTTGTTTTTGTTTTTTTGGCTTTTATTTATTTATTTTTTTAATTTTTACAAATAAGGCAATGAGTGAAAAATTTAGAGTTCTCAAGAGACAAATTAGTCAAAAGGGTTTTCAGTGACGTATTAAGAAATTTTATGTAAAAGTAATATTAAGTAATCAAATATTAACCTCTGCTGGTTTCTCAGCCTTCTGCTAGTGAAATATCTTTTTTTGTTCCCAAAGTCCAAATAGTGACAGACTCCCCCCCACACTCCCTACCTGTGATTCCCATCCTTACCATGCTTTTAGGAGGAACAGGCTCATCTATATTCTAGATTATTCATACCCAAATTTATGCATGTCGTGGGAGTATGTGCTTTCCTGGAGGTGAAGTGACCTACCTACCTACCTACCAGTTTGACTTTTTGGACTTTAACATTACTCAGCTCACCATGGGATTGGACTGAAGAGTGGCATATTTTGTTCCTGAATAGAAATGTAGTAAAATAGGAAGCATGGGTAAATTCTAAGAGGCAAAGTAAGATAAAAATACTGCAAAATATCTTGCCTTATAACTTTATTTAAATTATCTCCTGGGGGGCACCTGGGTGGTTCAGTCAGGCGTCCGACATTTGGTTTTGGCTCAGGTTTGTGGGTTTGAGCCCCATGTCGGGCCGCATGCTGACAGTGCAGAACCTGTTTGGGATTCTCCCTCCCTGTCCCTCTGCACCTCTCCTGCTTGCGCGCTCGCGCTCCGGCGCTCTCTCGCTCTCTCTCCCTCTCTCTCTCTCTCAAAATAAATAAACACTAAAAAAAAAAATTATCTTGTAGGAATGAAATTGGCCAAGTCTTGGGGCTCCATGTTCTAAAACAAGAACACCGTGTCATTAGGACAGCTATCAACTCTGTCTTTTCCCCAGATGAAGGAAGGATTGTCACTTGGCAAATGGCCAGCAGCCTTGGCCAGCAGGTGATGGATTTTTCCAAAGGTCCCCTGGCACTGCATATTACTTAAAAATAGGAAGATAAATATGACAAGACAGCTCAAAGATCTGAAAGTGGTGCTGCCAGGGAACAGGACTGGCGGGTGAGGGCAGCAAGAGCTGCTGGTTTTCATTATAAATTATTTCAAAATACCTGCCTGTAATAAATTGTTAAACAACTAAAAGTTAGTTGTAAAGGAGCAACATATAGATAAGAGGAAATTATTGATAGAATCAAGTTCCTGAGAAAGCAAGAAATATCTTCAGAGCACAGGAAGAAGGACAGCTTTCCGTCTGTAATCTCGCGGAAGATGGTCCCTCCAACCCATCTGTAAAGGCAACTTTTTAGTTTGGGTTGTGGAAGGTTGAGGAATCTCCCATCTGGTTTTTCCCTTTCCTAGCAAACACTGTTTCTTATATCTCACACTCCTTTTTGGAGCTCTTTCCTGCCTGAGTCAGTATCCCTTGCATTCTGGGTCTGTGGGTGATTCAGTCTCTCAGTTTTGCTGGGCCTCTAGTCGTTTCTAGCTCTTGAATGATAGCACAGAATTCTAAGTTGACAGTTATTTCCCCTCAGCACACTGAAGACATGATTCCATTGTCCTCAGGCATCTATTATTGCTGATGAGAAGTCTGCATCCTTTGTAAGTAATCTGATTTTTTTCTCTGATAGCTGTAGCCAGGACATGTCTAGGTGTGGATTTGTTTTTATTTATTCTGCTCAGTACCCAGTATGATTTTTCCACTTGAAGACTCTACCCTGGATTGTGGAGGTATCTCTGCGGGATGAATTCATGGCAGCCTCTACCAAGGCCCATTGGGCTTTATTAAACAAACTGTTTCCATGTTACTTTCTCAGCTCCTGAATATCACTCAGCTTGGATAGTGCCAACATTCAAGCCACACCCATGCTAGGTACAGGGCCAGGGGCCCTGATTTCTCAACACTTTCTTTTCACTTTGGCCTTGAGGCAGGTGGCCTGTTCCATATCCACTCCTATAGTTGGTGGCAGAACATTTTCTGCCTGGACCAGGATTTTGTGGTTCCCATCTCCCTGCCCCAGGTGTCTCACAACCTCGACTTTTGCTCCTAGGGCAGGGGTGGGGGTTAGGGGGGAGGGGCTTTAAGTGGCCAACATCTGGTATCCTCTCCGCCTGGTGAACAATAATGATAGTAGTAAAATCAACTGACATTTACCGAGTGCATGGTATGTGGCAGGGACTGTTCGAGGTGCTTTCTTCATATGTGTCAACCTTTTTTAATCTCATAATAACTATATCAGACAGTTCTCGTCATCATCCCAATTAGAAAGTAAGTGGAGAAGCTAGATACAAACCCAGTAGTCTGCCTTCCAGGTTCAAACCTGTAACCCCTTTGCCATCCTATCTCTTATAGTGACCCTTGGGTGATACATGGCTTTAAGCTCCACTACTGCCATGGAACCCCAGTTTCCTTTCTGGCTTTTGAACTTAGCTGTGTGTGTGTGTGTGTGTGTGTGTGTGTGTGTGTGTGTGTGTGTGTGTATTTATAAATTTGTACATTTATATAATGTCTGTGTGTATAGATACAGTACTTGTTTTCATCCACCATGTCCCCTCCAACCCCAGTGTATCTGTACTCCCAGCTATCTATCACTTAGGCTGCTATTTTGACCAGTGATTACAACCCCAGCCCCCTGCCCCTATTCTGATTGATGACTCTTCTGAATGTTTCTTAGGACCACAGGCATTTTATCTTCTTATTTTACCGTTAGTTTTAGAATTATATGGAATCCCATCATAAATCTTCAGACTGAAAAGGTCATTCAGCCCATTTTCTTGCTTATAGGCAGGATTACAGCTAAACTAAGGACAGCATTCTTTGTTTTTATTAGCAGGGATTCAGCCTCACTCATTACTTTGACCTAGTAAAACCTCTTACTCTGGTATAGAATCTTCCTTAACTTATTGAATAATTATTCACCTATAGAACTTAAGCGAATCTTAGGTTATCTGCCTAGAGTTTACTATTTCCTACTTATCAGTGTCATCTCGATTTCTCTACTTATAATACTTTTATGAGATGTGAAATGGGAAGAACAATAGGAAAGGAAACATACTTGTTTGAGAAAATGTCAAATTTACAACTCTTGTAATTTGCTAATGTTTCTAGTAAGGGTGAGATTTCATCAAGTTTGTTTGAAATTTGTGCTTGTGCAAACCTGCTTGGACACACACACACACCCACCCACCCTTCAGTCTGTTACTTGAAATGCTTGCCCCCTCCTAGTGTCAATCCCTATGCAGGAGAGAGCAAAGAGAACATTCTGCCTCTGTTGATGCCAGCTGGTAGGTTGCTCAGCTATGGCCAGTAGATAGCTACTTCTGATAATCAGGCTGCGCCACAGTTAGATTAATTAAGAACTAGTGACTCTGCTCTTGTTTTCCTTGTTTGAAAGCTCTTATCTGTACATAACACCGAGCCCCCTAGTAACTGTAAATGTCTATTGTTTCCAGAACAGGGGAAAGGGTTGTAAAAAACTGTTTTCCACACGTAGGCAAGAATATTCTCCTCTTTTCTCAGGATTAACCTGTCTAAAAAAGCATTTGAGGTTTTACATATCAAAGATGTTTGGAATTGGCTCTGGCAGCTGTGGAATGGAAACTGGAAGATTGTTTCCCATATTTTACAAAACTTTCTTTTATGCCTAAGAGTATATACAGTTGACCCCCAAACACAGGGGTTAGAGGCACAGAGTCAGAAATCCACATATAACTTTTGACTCCCCAAGAACATATCTACTAATAGCCTGCTGTAGACCAGAAACCATACTAATAACATAAATAGTCAAGTAACACATATTTTGTAGATTATATGTATTATGTGTTATTTGTATAATAAGTCTTCTAGAAAAGAAAATGTTAGTAAGAAAATTATAAGCAAAGGAAATTTATTTGTCATATTCTCCTGTATTTGTCGGAAAAATTCCACATGTAAGTGTACTTGCACAGTTCAAACCTATGTTGTTCAAGGGTTAACTGCATTACTATTAACAAGAAGAGAATGGAAGAGGGGGAAAGATATGATGTCAATATATCTGAGATGATGCCTGCCCTCTGGAAACTAACAAACGATGGAGAGATGATGCTTTATATTAGAGATTCATACTTGAACATGTATGCCACGTTGCACCATAAGGGATCTTGGCCCTTAAAGAAATGATGATGTGAATACTTTGTAAAATACTTTGAGATTAATTTAATTTTTAAATTTCTTATGGCATATTTATTTAAAGTTAGCTGTCAATATCCTAGCTCTCTGAACATAGCAGATACTAGTAATTACTTTTGTTTTGAAGGACCTAATAGATTTAGAAATACTTGACTAGTTCTAGAGAGCATTAGGCTGAAGTGCTTCCTGACTCTTAATTCTAAACGTAATTATAAAAGTTGTTAACTCAAAACTTCTAAACGAAATAGAAATTCAAGAACACAGCATTAGGGAAGTGTTTAAATGCATACATTTATAATCAGATCTATATTTACCTCTCTGTCCATTCATACTAGATTATGTTAAGTTATTTGACTAAGAAGACAAAATGTGACAGTTTTCTATTAAAATATTTTTCCATTTCAATGATTTGCTTTAATGTAATCTGTAGAACTTATAATTACATTATATTCTCAGTCTTTAATCTTGTCAGTCATTCTCAGAGTCACTTTGATGGTTTTCCTTCCTTCTTTTGTAAAATAGGGTGTTCCAGGGGTGAGGAGTTTTGCCCTATGACCCTTGTCCCTATAAAAGTGGTGTGTCTGTGAGTTCAGACACACAAATGTGGAAAAGTTCCCTTTCAGCTCCTAAACTCTTCTGATGGTCCAACACTTGCCTTATGATGTCAGTAACTGGCTATCTCCCATGAACTCAGATGACTCATGAGGGTGATGGACTCACATGTTCAGTAGGCAGTATGACCTCCTCTCCCCTCACGTCGGAATCATTTGACTCCTTCCCTGCCATGGATCTTTTCCCAGCTCTCTGTAGATTCTTGAAAGCCTCTCTCTTCACGACCATTTTCACCTCCCCTACCCTGTAGCAGTCTTACCTGCAGTATTCCCCACGTGAAGTCTGACTGTATTAATAATAAGGCTTCTACTTTGTATCAGTATATATTTGTTTTGTATAGTTGATTGACCATCCTTCTTGTGTATATTGTTTATAGCAATTTATGTGTTTGATTATAAGTTTCCAAAAAGCAGTTCATGGACCTTTCTTGGGATGCTTGACAGTACCTTGCATATAACATGTATATAACACCGTGAATAGATATTTCTCTATATAATTGCAGGCACATACATGAGGAGTCCATATGAAATAAAGTTCTAGGTGTCTAAAACCCTTTTGCCATTTTTTAACCTCTTTATGGGAATCTTTCTGAAGTATATTTTATACTTTCCCACTTTTGCATAGGGTATATTGAACATATAAGCTAACCTCTTGATTACTCAAGGTCATCAGCAACGTCAGTTATTGGTCAGTGTTGTAATATAATGCTGCCTTCAAAGGCTGTTGAGGTGTGTAAACCTATCTGATCCTACAGTAAATGGATCAGATACAGTAAAAGCCATCTTTTTAGGTTTCATATTGCGGTCTTTTTCCTTGCTATTATAGTTATCTACCCCTCACCTTTTTTTAAGCTGCTGTTAGTATATTTGACTCAAGGAGCCCCTTCTTGCTCATTTTCTGCTTGTCAATCATTGCTTCTCATCTGCTGTAGCCCAGAAAGCCTGATTATTCACTTGCTATTGTAAGTAAGAACAAGGCTCTACACAGAGATCTGTTCTACAATATAAACTACATGAGTGGTAAGAAGCTTGTTAGCTTCTTAAAGTTATAAACAGTAGGAGAATGGAATAGAAAGAGATCCTGGAAATTATTCAATTTAGTCCTTTTAATTTACAGATGAGAGAGCTGCTGTTGTGACTTGACCACAGTCACACAACTGCTTTGTGTCCCAGTCAGATTAGAACTCATGCTTAGCTTCCAGTCTATATTCCACCATTATCGGAATTGCTGGTAGGCATTGTTATTTTGCAGGTATTTGTATATTTCAAAACATAATACCATTGACAGATGTGTATGTAATATGTTTACATGTGCATCCACATGCTGATAGACAGAGAGGCATTGACTATTTAGCATTGACACTGATATTATGCACTGTTTCTAATGACAGTGTCCACTGGGTGAGAGATCTAAATCTGGAGAGAGAGAAAAGAGGGAAAGAGTGCTGATTCCGAAGAAGAAATGGAGAAAAGAAAATCTAACCTAATTAGTCTTTCTCCAGACCCACCATTAAGGGAGCAGCTGTAGCTCTGGGCAGCTCTCAGCTGTACATATCACCATGCAAATACTGATTATAATGAAACATTTTTTTAGGATCTTTACTATATGCTTCCTCCAGGAAAATTTTCTCTACATTTTCTTTTGGTTCACGAATTCCCTGTTATGTCTGCTCTGCTTTTCAATATATCCATTGAGGTTTTTTTTTTTTTTCTTCTGAGAGTATCTTCCATATATAGAAATTTGGTTTTTTCCTTTAAATGTCTCCTGACTTTTTAAAAAAATTTTTTAATCTTTATTTATTTTTGAGAGAGAGAGAGACAGACAGACCAACAGAGTGTGAGCGGGGGCAGGGGGTTGGACAGAGAGAGGGAGACACAGAATCCAAAGCAGGCTCCAGGCTGCGAGCTGTCAGCACAGAGCCCAACATGGGGCCCTAATGCACAAACCATGAGATCATGACCTGAGTCGAAGTTGGACGCTTAACCGACTGAGCCACCCAGGTGCCCAAATGTCTCCTTGTCTTTTAAAAAATACTGCCTTTTTTGTGTATTCAGTTTTTGAATTCTTTAGTAATTTCATGTATTTTTGAAAGGTTTTTTTTCCTTGGGAGAGAGAGAAAGAGAGCGCACATGTGCAGGAGAGGGAGCAGAGAATCCCAAGTAGGTTCTGTCAATGTAGAGCAGAGCCCAACACCGGGTTTGATCTTGCAAACTGAACTATGAGATCATGACCTAAGCTGAAACCAAGAGTCTCATAGTGTTCAGAGTACAGATCTTTCACCTCCTTGGTTACATTTATTCCTAGATATGTTATTCTTTTTGATGCAATTATAAATGGGATTGTTTTCTTATATTCTTTTTCTGGTATTTCATTCTAATAAAAACACAACCAATTTCCGTATATTAATTTTGTATCCCTCAATGACATTTGTTAATTCTAATAGTTTTTTGTTGGAGTCTTTAAGGTCTTCTATATATAGTATCATGTCATCTACAAATAGTGGCAGTTTTTCTTCTTTCTTTTTTTTTTTAAGTTTATTTATTTATTTATTTATTTATTTATTTATTTATTATTTTTTTTTTGTTTTGAGAGAGAGAGAGAATCCCAAGCAGGCTGAGTGCTGTCAGCACGGAGCCCGACTTGGGGCTCGATCTCATGAACCATCAGATCATGACCTGAGCCAAAATCAAGAATCGGACATTTAATGGACTGAGCCACCCAGGTGCCCCAGTTTTTCTTCTTACCAGTTTGGATGTCTTTTTTTTCCCTTGTCCCATTGCTATGACTAGGACTTCCGGTAATGTGTATTGATTATGATGTTAGCTGTGGGTTTGTCCTATATAGTCTTTATTATGTTGAGGTACATTGCCTATATACCCATTTGTTGTGAGAGTTTATCATAAATGGTGTTGAATTTTGTCAAATACTTTTTCTACATTTGTTGAAATGATCATATTGTTTTTATCCTTCATTTTGTTAATGTGGTATATCACGTTAATTGTTTTTTGCAGACATTGAACCATCCTTGCATCCTTGGAATAAATCCCATTTGATTGTGGTATGACCCATTAAATGTGTCATTGAATTTGGTTTGCTAACATTTTGTTGAGAATTTTTGAATCTATGTTCATGAAAGATATTGCCCTTTAATTTTCTTTCTTTCCTCTTTTTTTTTTTTTTTTTGTAGTATCTTTGGTTTGGTACTGAACTAATGCTGGACTCTCAGAATGAATTTGGAAGCATTCCTTCAGTTTTTTGGAATAGTTTGAAAAGGATAGGTGTTAACTGTTCTTTAAATGTTTGGTAGAATTTACCCACGAAGCTGTCTGGTTCTGGACTTTTGTTTCTTCGGGAGTTTTTGGTTACTGATTCAATTTCATTATTAATAATTGGTCTGTTCACATGTTCTATTTCTTCCTGATTCAGTTGTGGAAAGTTGTGTGTTTCTAGGAATTTATCCATTTCCTCCATGTTGTTCAGTTTGCAGGTGTATAATTGTAGTGGTCTGTCAAAATCTTTAGTATTTCTGTGATATAAGTTTCTCTTTCATTTCTGATTTTATTTGAGTCCTTTTTTTTTCTGGGTAAGTCTCACCAAAGGTTTATTAATTTTGTTTTATCTATTTTTTCTGTTTTTGTTTTTATTAAGACACATTTTTTTTCATAAATAATTTATTGTCAAGTTAACTAACATACAGAGTATGTAGTGTGCTCTTGGCTTCAGGAGTAGAGTCCCATGATTCATCACTTAAATGCAACACCCAGTGCTCATCCCAACAAGACCTCCTCCTCAATGCCCATCACCCACTTACCCCTCCTCCCCAACCCCCCCCCCCCCCCATTCCCCACATCAACTCTAAGTTTGTTCTCTGTATTTAAGAGTCTCTTATGGTTTGGGTCCCTCTCAGTTTGTAACTTTTTTTTTTTCCTTCCCTTCCTCTATGGTCTTCTGTTAAGTTTCTCAAATTCCACATATGGGTGAGAACATATGATATCTTTCTCTGACTGACTTCACTTAGCATAATATCCTGCAGTTCCATCCACATTGTTGCAGATGGCAAGATTTCATTGTTCACATAGCTGTTCAAGGCTAGCTGTGGGTGTGGCTGAGTGGGAGCAGTTTTGGAGGAGTATTAGTCTCAAATGAGCTACCTGCCAGTTATGGCAGGGTGGGAGCTGCTTTGGGGATTTGCTGGTCCTGACAGAGTCTGCCTATTGGGTATGGCAGAGTAGGAGCCATTATGGAGGGACATCTGTCAAGGCTAGCAGGTTGGGTGTGGCAGGTCCATGGAGGAACACAGGGGCAGGGTGAACAGTGCTCGCAAGAACTGGCTCTGGCCAGCAGTGGGCCAGCTAGGTAGAATCAGGGCAAGAAGAATAGTGCTTGCCAGTGCTTCTGTTCCTGGAGAATATTCCTACAGATCCCTGCCTCTTTCACATGCCCTAAAACTCATCATACATCTACTTCACATATGGCCCGGGTACTTTTCCATCTTCTGCCTCTGTGCTCAGTCTCCAAGCAAGTTAGCTTATGCATAGACCCTTTAAGAGAAGACACTTGGTTTCCTATATCTCTGGCTCCCTTGGAGGTAAGCCCCACTCATTTTCAAAACTCCTAGAGTTAAGCCCCACTGGTTTTCAAAGCTCAGCATTATGGGGGGCTCATCTTCCCAGTATAGTGCCCCAGGGTAGGGGGTGTCTGATGTGAATCTTTTTTTGTATTTATTTATTTATTTATTTATTTATTTATTTATTAAATATTTACTTAGAGAATCCCAAGCATACTCCATGCTGTCAGCACAGAGCCTGACGTGGAGCTTGATCTCATGAACTGTGAGATCATGACCTGAGCTGAAATCCAGTCAGATGCATAACCAGCTGAGCCACCCAGGCGCCCCCGGTGTGGATCTGGAACCCCTCACTCCTCAAGGAGGATCTCCACACGTGTGATATTACTCCCGCTTGTGGATCCCACATCAGTGGTGGAGGACCCAATACACATCTCTCCCCCTCCTACCCTTCTCGCTGTGGCTGTTTATAACTTTAGCTGTGGAAGAATGTTCTGCTGGTCTTCAGGCCTTTTTCAGAGAGGGCTGCTCTATGTAGCTGCATTCTTGGAGTGCCTATGGGAGGAGATGAGTACAGGATCCTCCTACTCCACGGTCTTGATCATCCATTTACCCATTGCTTTTAAAAGTTATCATTTTCCAAAAAGAATTTATCCTTTATCCTTTATCATTATCCAAAAAAAATTATTGAATAATTGCCTTCACCTTTGTATGGAAATGATGGTGCCATCTCATTCCTCTTAAGAAACAACAAAAAGTGGGGCACCTGAGTGGCTCAGTCAGTTAAGTAAGTGTCCGACTCTGGCTCAGGTCATGATCTCGCGGTTCGCAAGTTTGAGCCCCGCATTGGTCTCTGGGCTGACAGCTCAGAGCCTGAGGCCTGTTTCAGATTCTGTGTCTCCCTCTCTCTCTCTCTGCCCCTTCTCTGCTCACACACTCTCTCTCAAAAATAAATAAAACATTAAAAAAAATTTTTTTAGTAAATAAAAAAAGAGACAAAAAGCAATATGATAGAATTGAAAGGTTCAGCCAGCTATGGTGGGAGACCCATGAGGAAACTGAGGTTTTGTCTTGCCCTCCACCCCAACCTTGGGGAACCTGAGGAAAGTCACCTGGCCTTTTCCCCAGGTGACTCTCCTAGGCCTGCAAAGCATCTCTCTAACCCAGCCGTGTTTCCCTGCTGCTATCTGCTTTTTTCCTGATAAGGGAACATCTCTAGGCAGCATACTCGGTCTTCCCAGAGATTCATTCCTGAGGATGAAACCTTCAGCATTGTATTTGGAAAGGGATTTTCTCCCATTTCCACATTCCCTTATGCTGGTTTGTTTTCCCCTCAAAATATGTGCTTGGATGAGAGATTGCACACAGTAACAACGAACCCTTGTCAGAAAAGATGGTGCTATACTTAGAACACATAACTGTTTGTAATGAATTTGGTACACTACTGCACCAAAAAGTCTGTCATACTAGAAAGTGAGGCGGGGATATGTAGAAAATAAAATATAAACACATTACCAAAGATACCCAGGAGTATGAAAGCTTAGGGGTCTTTTGTTGATATAAATATATAGTAGTTAAAAAAATTACCTAACAGTGTTCTGTGACGCTATTTTTGTCTCTGACATTCAGGCAGCTCATACAGGCTTTGTACTGGTGATTTATACTAGCAGCCTGTAATAAAAATGCAGCCTGAAATCATGCAGCTGGGTACCATTCATTTTTCCTCCATGGACAGTACCAGAACTTAAAAAATTGCAGCAGACATGTAAAAGCTCTTCCCTCACAGGAAATGCATGCCCAGCCATGGCAGCTGGCCCTCCTGGGTTTCTTCTGCTTTATGGAGTCATTGGTGATGCTGTGCAGGTTTCTAGATTGGTTTTATGAGTATGAGAAAAGAATTTCCAGGAAGATATTATGTGGTTTTAGGGGGTCACTAAAAATAAGACCCCCTTCTCCTTTTGAATCAGAACCAGTGGAGAAATCAACACAGAAGTCAGATAGAGATGAGCATATCAGCTTTATTACAAATAATGACTTGATTGAAAAATGCAACCTGATACATAGCCAAATAACTTCTAACACTTTCTGCTTAAGTTGAACTGGCTCCCCAAAACTGTAGGCCTTTCACTTGTTGGGGAAGAGCCTGCTTCTACAGAAGACTTTTCAAGTGTCCACAGTGTACCAGAATATATCATCTCTGTGGGCATGCTGATCGGAAAGAGCTCATATAGCTTTGATGATTTATGCTAGAGGCCTGTAAAAAAATGTTCAGCCAGAGGGGCCAACTCCCATGTGCGTGCCTCCTTTTCCCAAAGTCACTATAGTCAAGTCACTCCTCTTTTGGGAGAACAAAGTATGGAGTAGAGAGCAAAATCTAGCTATGGTAACGTAGGAACAGGAGAATGGAGAATGCCCACTCTGCCTTCAAAAGCATGGGACAGTTTTATTGTGTCTGGCAGTAGATGTGAACTACTCTTTTTGGATAGGTTCTGTGGAATTCTTTCTCCATACCACAAGTACATATACACTTGTCATCTGATGCCATTGGGAGGGGTCTTTCTTACCTCGTCATTTCTGTGTGTATTTTCAGCTTTATATTAATATGGTGAGGGGGTGAGGTGGGGAATGGTTGGCTATTCTGTACACTGCAGCATCTTAGGGAATTTTTTTCCTTAGCTCTTTTTAAAATCTTGGCAAAGTTTGGAAGTCATTTTGCCATTGGCATCTCAGATGACAAACGTCAGCTTGGTGATGTTGGCATAGTTGGTGTAGTCAGGCTGGGCTTCTCTGAAGAGCATTCTGTTCCTTGTGGCAGAGCGTTCTTGCCAGTGAGCCTTCATGTTTTCCAGCCTTCCACCACTGGTTGCATCGTTATAACAGGCCTAGAGCTGGGACAGGAAGAGGAAGTGGGAATATCAAAAAGCATTTGCATTCCCAGGAATCTTAAAGTATTCTGTTCCAAATTCTGATGCATGAATCTTCTTTCACAAGTGTAAAAGCAAGAAGCATAATCAATCAAGGGTCTTTGTCATGCTCTGCAGCTTTCTTAGGAGATGCAGGCAGGAAATAATATGTGATTGTCAGTAGTGTCCTGAATTCTCAGTGATGTTTGCCAACTCATAGGCCACCCCAGTGAGCAAGGTCAGAGGCTCCAACCTCAGCCGATGGAAGAAGAAGCTGAGGGCTTTGCTGACTTGCCTTAGGGAGTCAGGGAGGTCAGGAGCCCAGTTAAAAATAGAAGTGAGAGAGTTGCCTGGGCCCCATTCTGCAGTATTTCTATTCTGCAGTATTTGCTAATTGTTCATTTCCAACACATAACAGGGATTTTTTTCCTTTATAGCTGGTTGTAAACTTTTAAGATGCCTGTCCTCACTCATAACCTGTGTTTTCTTATCATAGCTGGCTAGCTATCTTAGTTGCCTTCTTTGTCTCTTCCATTTTTACATCTATGAACATAGAGAGGTTAATGTATGTGAAAGCACTTCATGAACCCTCAAGGGGCATGTAAATGTTTTTGGTATTATTATGATACTCATATTCTTAACTTTGTGTCATTAAATTATAAATACTTGCATTTCATAGTGGCCAGTAGGTTTGGGCAAGGAATGGAGGTGGTTAAATATTTGTGTAATGCTCACTGAAATAGCGTAAGGTTGCACATGTCACAACAGCATGAATTTATTTAAGATGAGGTTCTTGACCATGGATGTCTTTCAGAGAAGCACACATTGAGAAATTTCATGTACATTTACATAGTGAAGCAACAGAATGGAAGCATCAACAGAAAATAAGATACCCACACAGCTTTGGGGGAAGCTGGAAGTATTTTCAACCAGAAAATATATAGTTGGGGAAAATAATTTACCTACCATGTAAAAAAACAATAAACAAGTTGTCTTTCCATATTCTTGATTGCAAACGTGTTGCCTATATGCAGGATTTATATACTTACATGTAGATGGTAGAGAATTCCCTGTCAACAGATTTTTCATGTTCCTGGAGGGTTGCACCATACTTCAGCACCTCTGTAGGGCCTTAGTATGTCCCACTTAATGTTGGCATAGGAAAGTTTTAGATAGATACAGTATCTAGAATGTTTTCCTTTCCACAGCTGATTTTCAGCAGCAGTGAATATAAGCCCCTGATACACACGTACAGTTTATGAGTTAGCATCAGTTTAAATAGCTCCTGTCTCCTCCAGGCTCTCTCTCCCTCTTATGGCTTGTAATATCTCACCATCCTCTCAGGTAGAATTATCTACTCCTTTCTCCTGCCCCCACACTTTTTATTTTGAAGAAATCCAAACTTATGAAAAAGTTGAAAAAATAGTACAGTGCACATCCATCCTGAACCTAGATTGTTTTTCCCTCTGGATGAGTCATTTGAGAGTAGATTGCAGACATCATGGCACTTTATCCCTAAATACCTTAGCATCTCTCTCCTAAGGAGCAAAACCCTCCTCTTCTCTGCTCACTGAGAACTGATCACAACTAACAGCGATACAACACTGTTCTCTAAAACACCGTTCATACTCAGGTTTCCACAGTTGCCTCAGCATTATCCTTTATTTTCTTCTCCCCAGGCCAGGATCCATTCAAAGATCACATACTGCAGGGGCGCCTGGGTGGCTTGGTTGGTTAAGCGTCCGACTTCAGCTCAGGTCATGATCTCACGGTCCGTGAGTTTGAGCCCCGTGTCGGGCTCTGTGCTGACAAGCTCAGAGCCCGGAGCCTGTTTCAGATTCTGTGTCTCCCTCTCTCTCTGCCCCTCCCCTGTTCATTCTCTGTCTCTCTCTGTCTCAAAAATAAATAAATGTTAAAAAAAAAATTTTTCAAAGATCACATACTGCGACTAGTTGTCTTGTCTCTTTGGTATCATTTCCTTCCTTTTTCTTTCTCCTTTCCCTTCCCTTCTTTTAAAAGTCCAGGCCAAGTTCTTTTGTAATCTATTCTTAAAGCAAACATGATTAAGGAAATGGGGTGTTTTGCCCTATGAAGGCTTGGCTTTTTTCTTTTTCTTTTACTTGTTAACTTCCAAGATTTCATGGCTTGCCATGAAGGCTCTAAGGAGATGTATTCCTGTTGGGTGCATAAAATTAAAGATAGTTTTTTCTTCCTAAAAATGTACATCCTGATAGACTCCTCCAAAGGCTCGCTCCTCAGGACACTCATCAGGGACTGATGAACGCAGCAGGTACATGTGCCTGTAGGAGTTTGCTTTTGGTATTCACAGGCCTTGTTCCACCAAATTCCCTATCCATCCCAGTAGTGAATACCCAGCTAGCATTTTTTTTTTTCCTCTTCAAATTTTTATTTAAATTCTAGTTAGGTAACATACAGTGCAATATTGCTTTCAGGAGTAGAACTCTGGGGTTCATCACTTACATACAGCACCCAGTGCTCACCACAAGTGGCCTCCTTAGTACCCATCACCAGCTAGCCCATCCCCCACCCACGTCCCTCCGCCAACCCTCACTTTGTTCTCTATCATTAAGAGTCTCTTATGGTTTGTTTCCTTCTCTCTTTTTTCCCCCTCCCATATGTTCATCTGCTTTGTTTGCGAAATCTTACGGTATTTGTCTTTCACTGACTGATTTATTTCACATAGCATAATACACTCTAGCTCCATCCATGTCACTGCAAATGACAAGGTTTCGTTCTTTTTGATGGCTGAGTAAAATTCCGTTGTGTATGTATACACATACCTATATATACCACTCCTTTATACACACACACACACACACACACACACACACACCCCATATCTCCTTTATCCATTCATCAGTTGATGAATATTTGGGCTCTTTGTTTTCATAGTTAGGCTATTGTAATAATGCTGCCATAAACATTGGGGTGCATGTACCCTGTATTTTTGTATCCTTTGGTAAATACCTAGTAGTGCCATTGCTGAATCACAGGGTACTTTTATTTTTAACTTTTTGAGGAACCTCCATACTGTTTTCCAGAGTGGCTGCGCCAGTTTGCATTCCCACCAACAATGCAGAGGGTTCTCCTTTTTCCACATCCTCACCAACACTTACTGTTTCTTATGTTGTTAATTTTAGCCATTTGACAGGTGTGAGGTGATGTCTCATTGTGGTTTTGATTTGTATTTCCCTGATGATGAGTAATGTTGATCATCTTTTCATGTGTCTGTTAGCTGTCTGGATGTCTTCTTTGGAAAAATGTCTAGTCATGTCTTCTGCCCATTAATTGGATTATTTGTTTTTTGGGTGTTGAGTTTGCTAAGTTCTTTATAGATTTTGGATACTAATGCTTTATCTGATATGTCATTTGCAGATATCTTCTTCCATTCTGTAGTCTGCCTTTTAGTTTTGTTGATTGTTTCCTTTGCTGTACAGAAGCTTTTCATCTTGATGAGGTCCCAGTTGTTCATATTTGCTTTTGTTTTCCTTGCCACCAGAGACATGTCTAGTAAGAAGTTGCTACAGCTGAAGTTAAAGCGGTTTGCCACCTGTATTCTCCTCTAGGATTTTGATGGTTTCCTGTCTCACATTTAGGTATTTCATCCATTTTGAGTTTATTTTTGTGTAAGAAAGTGGTCCAGATTAATTCTTCTGCATGTCGCTGTCCGGTTTTCCCAACACCATTTGTTGAAGAGACTGTCTTTTTTCCATTGGATATTCCTTCTTGCTTTGTTGAAGATTAGTTGACCATATAGTTGTGGGTCCATGTCTGGGTTTTCTATTCTGTCCCATTGATCTGTGTGTCTGTTTTTGTACCAGTACCATACTGTCTTGATGAATACAGCTTGAAGTCTGGAATCCTGATGCCTCCAGCTTTGCTTTGCTTTTCCGGGGTTGCTTTGGTTATTTGGGGTCTTTTGTGGTTCCATACAAATTTTAGAATTAGCTTTGTGAAAAATGCTGGTAGTATTTTGATAGGAATTGCGTTAAATGTGTAAATTTCTTTGGGTAGTATAGACATTTTAACAATGCTTGTTCTTCCAATCCATGAGCCTGGAATGTTTTTCCATTTCTTTGTGCCCTGTTCAGTTTCTTTCATAAGTGTTCAATAGTATTCAGCCCATAGATCTTTCATTCAGCATACAGACCGTTGGTTAGGTTTATTCCTAGGTATCTTACAGGTTTTGGTACAGCTGCAAATGGGATCAATTCCTTGATTTCTTTTTTCTGCTGCTTCATTATTAGTATATAGAAATGCAGCAGATTTCTGTACATTGATTTTATATCCTACGACTACTGAATTCATGTATTAGTTCTAAAAGTTTTTTGGTGGAGTCTTTCGGGTTTCCTCAGAGTATCTTGTCTGCAAATAGTGACAGTCTGAGTTCTTCCTTGCTGATTTGTATGCCTTTTATTTCTTTTTGTCGTCTGATTGCTGAGTCTAATACTTCCAGTACTATGTTAGATAGTAATTAGTGAGAGTGGACATTTGTCTTGTTCATGACTGTAGGGAAAAAGTTCTGTTTTTCTGCTTTGAGGGTGATATTAGGTGTGGGTCTTTCATATATGGCCTTTGTGATATTGAGGTATGTTCCATCTATCCCTACTTTGTTGGCAGTTTTTATCAAGAATGAAGGCTGAAATGCCTTTCTAGAGTTTAGTTGGTTCAGGCCAGTTGTTTCATTTCTCAGCAAGTCAGATCTGTCACCATAATACTATTCTTCTATACAAAGATGAAAGTAGATCTCATTCTGAATCATTAGAGCTTTTGACTCATGAACTTTCTTACCACTATCACTGATTACTCTCGAGATTTCAGTGATATGAAACAGTTTGTCATGCCACTAAATTTCTCCAGGTAGATAATCTTGTGAGTAAATTTTAGGATAGATTAGAAAAGACTCAGCAGTTTCGGTATGGGGTCAGTCTAAAATGAATGGGTTTGTGTGTTTTAGCCTTTTTGACATTAATATATTTATTCTTAAAAGTTATAAACAAGAGAAAGACAAATTTCAGAGTTAGCGGGGGGGGGGGGGGGGAACTTTCTCCAGTAAAGATTGTGTCCCCATCCCAAAGTTTTATTGAAAAAGAACAGTGATTTTTTTTCTTAAACATTATTCCTGTATCTACCTCATGCCTTCTTCATACATCTCTTCTCCCCAGCCTGTCTGCATTTCAAACATATTTACTGTCTCAGAAGACAGGAAGCCACAAATGTGTGGTGGACATCAATGAGATGACGGTAAAAATTGGCTCATTTAACTAATTTACAACTATTCAACTTGTTAGAAGGTAGCTCCTTTCATTTGAGAATGGGAGTTTTTTCCAGCCACAGGCATGCATGCAGTGTTATCCGGGAAAATTTTGGGTCACCATAAAACAGAGACAATGAAGTAATACAAGTTTCCTGAGGCATTAAGAAATATGGTCTCTGTTGCACTGGCGATAACACACTAATTATCACAAAAGGTGTTGGTTATCATTTAAGGGGGAAATAGCATGTTGACATAATACATAATTTCAGCATCTGTTGTGCCTTACTTTTGATTGTAAATCTAGAGTAATGGATCTATGGAGCTGTTTAGACCTTTTCTCATTAGAGTCTTTTGCCTCCTAGGAAAGCTTGCATATGAAAGATTCAAATGAGATGGGCATTCTGCCTTTAATAACACTTGAGTTCTGAAATCAGTATTTTCTAAATGTCTACCATGTGTTGAGTGATTTTGTTTAATTCACAGAACAACCCTGCAAAATTACTATTCTCTAACAGATAAGGAAACTGAGGCTGAGAGAGGTTAGGTAATTTGTGTAAGGTCACACAGCTAGTAACAGTAGAGATTAGATTCAGATCTTTCTGACTCCATTTTGTCCCAGATTGTCAATTAGTAAAAGTCTTCTCATAGATCAGTTTGACTGCAATGAGTAATGCCAAATTAACTAACTGTTGGAAATGTTGTGGGAAAGAGACCAGTTTAATGTATATACCCAATCTTGCTTTTTACTGGCTGTCAGTCCCTCTTAAGCCTTCCTGTCTGATTTGGCTAAGTGGCCAAGCTTGAGACTCCACAAATGAACATATAGTAGCTAGGCCATTGGCCTCCAACCCCAAAGGGAAGTCCAAGCAAACCAGGCTGTGCCCTGTGAGAAGTTTTAAGTAGGTTAGAGATGGGTCTAGAGTTGCCAAGGTTTTTTCTTCTTTTTCGTACGATCCACAGGTAAATGTCAGATCTTAGATGCCAGTGGTCTGTGGAAAAGCAAGAGAGGTTGCTCCAGCTCTAAAGACCAAGCTGGTCTAGGCTAGCCATAGCTGGTGGTGACTGTGGGCACCAGGTCCCCCTTGCCAGGTGGGCAGAGGCTAGAGGAGGATGGAATCCCACCTGAGGAGATTGGGCCTTCTGGCACTTTGGACCAACACAACATCCTTGCCTTTGATCTTGACCAGACGTCGGGAGTGGAATTGGTGCAAGAGGATGAAGAGGAACTTTGGAACTGAAGAACAGTCAAAACTGCCAAGCCACACCCTTCTTTGGAACAAGAATTGTTTCCTGTGAAGTGCATATTTGATATTTTTTCCCTTTTGTGAAAGAGGGATTTAAACAAAAGAAAATATAGCATTCTCTTTCTCCTTTTCCCTAGGCAGTGTCCATGTTTAGGCATAAATAATATATATTTATGTGGGTATATCCTTAGAAACATTGATATCTGCATAAAGCTAGTAACTTCTGATGGTAAAATTTCACTTTAAAAAAATTAACTGACCAGTTTTCACAAGCTTAATTTTCATAGCTCTCGTGAGTGTTTGTATTTGTTTTGGGTGATGATAAAAGGGCTTCGTGGTGAGAAGGGATGTGGAGATGCAGAAACGGGGGAACAGTTTTCTCTACCATAAGGAAAATTTATCTGTGTAGTAATTTTTTCCTTTGAATATGAATTAGAGGGAGTTCATGTTTTGAAATAAATTTATGGTTAGCAGTAAGATAAAGGCCCATTTTACTGCCTTATTTTTACTTAATAAATCTTAATTACTTTCTATCCATAAATTAAAGCATTTACCATGCTGTATCTTAATCATCAGTTTTGTCATATATAGCATTAATTTCACAGAATAATTGCCATTTGGGCTTTTTGTAAAACATCACCTTATAGTCTTCACTCCAAAAGAAGTGCTAACTAGAATTTCAGCGAGTACACAAGTCTTGTCATGTTACCTCCGTTTTTAAAGGAGGCACTGATACCAGTTGGACTAACTTCGGGGATCACCAGTTAAGGATGAAGTAGGAAGGGGAGAGAAGTGGTATGAATTACAGACTGTTATGAAAGGCAGTTTTATTTCTTTGAAGTGCATCACAAAATATTTCCTGGTATAGGTCCCAGGGACTGACTTCACTGAATAGACTTATTTATAATTACTAGAATTCCAGGAAATTCTAGTGAATATTATATTGACTTAAGTGCATTATATAATCTTCTTCATTCAGCTTATTTGCTTAGCAAATCCTTTCCTAATAGTTAGTATATAGACTTAGAGTTTGTTCCAGCCCAAGTTGAATTATCACAGATGTTCCTTAGAAATTAGTAGCATTTCATGATTTTTTGGCTCCCAGTCTGTGAAAAAGGAGTCCACGAAATTTTCAGTTTTATGTTGATTGGATAGACGTGAGAGTGGCATCAAATATTAGCTATTATCAAAAGTCACAGAAGTGAATATAAAAATGTGTGTATTTGCTGTGCAGTTGTGGCCCGTGTATCCCCATATCACACCTCACTGTTCCTCTGCTCTGCTGAGTATCACTGGGGAACTGCCCACACACACTTCTGTTTCTGGTGCCTCCGCTCAGCTGGTAAAAGACCAGAAGTGGGAGGAAAGGAGCCACAGGGTATTTCTCCTTCCCTAGCCTCCTCTGGCAACACCTCTGGTAGTGGCTGGGTCTCATCCCTGGCTCCACCTCCCAGGAGACAGGTCTGCTGTGTTTCTGGGGTCCTCTGGGTGCCCTATGCCCCGGATCCAGTGATGCTGCTTCTCCACACCCCCATCCCTCCATCAAGGGGTAGAAATGGCTTCCTGCTGTTGAGAGTCTCTTAAATTGCATTACTGCGCCCTCTGTGATGTCCCAGCTGTTTGTCATCTGTGTAATAAAGTCTCTTTTTTCAGGTGGTTCTGTTTTACATACTAAGGGTGGTTTCTTTTTCTTGACACATATATTTTATAGAACAATTTTGCTTTTATTTCATTGCTTATAGTCTTTTGGATGTTGATAAAGGGAATGTTAAATTATTCATTACCTCGGTTAATGTTTAATCAGCTTGGTATTGCATTTAGGTGGGGGGGGCGGAGCAAAGAGGAATAAGATAAAACGATTTGACTACCCTCAGGGAGCTCAGTCTGCTTGGAAGCTGGTGCTCTACCAGAGTGCATGGGTGCTGGAGAAGGAGTACCTAGACTGCAGTGGGGGCAGGACATCCAAGGCTTGCCAGGTGCTGAGATCTTGTTCAAGTGGATGAGAATACAGGGCATTACCAGCAGAAGCAGCAGTCTGCACAAAGGGTGTCAAATGCATGTTTGCATGAGGGTCTATGGGATTAGGGACAGTGGAAGAAGAGGAAGCTAGAAAGGTAGGGGTTAAATCATGAAGGAAATAGGAGACTCCCCCGAAGACTTGCACTTTATCTTTACAGTGATGAGAAGTGGTGAAGAAGGTTTTTAAGTAGGGGCATTGCATGGACACATTTCCTCTTTAGAAAGATTGCTTTTGAATGGGTGTGGAGGAGATGTTGAGAGCTGGAATGGAGGGAGACAAACTTGGCCAAGGTGGTTTGTGCAGAAATCTCAGTTGGAGGGGATGATGCTTGAATAGAGGCCTGAATTAAACCAGAGGATTTGAGAGGAAGGCGGGGTGGTGGGGAGGGGTGAGTCAGGATATACTGAGAAGGTGGAATATGTGCAGCTTGGTGAATTGGGGCGGTTGGGGGGGAAGATGTGTTGGTAGTTGTTATTAAATGATGATCCATTTTACTCAGAGATTAGGAAATGCTTGCTTAAAACTAGAAGACTGTTTCTCAAATTGGGGTCACAATGTGTCCTTGGAGGTCTGATGCATGTTTCTTCTACCTCTGCCTCTCTTATTTTCTGATTAAATAAAAGAGCCTCTCCACTTATTTTATAAATCATTTCGTGGGTACTTGTGTCTAAGGGTTTCAGAAACCTAGAAATAGAACATCCCCTGCTAAAGGTCCACTCATCACCAAATCTTCCACATGCCAGAGACTGTGTATTGTTTTACAAATTGAAAAGAACACAGTGCTTGCTCTCTAGGAGTTCAACCTCTGAAAACAAACCTAGAGAGAAAAAAACTGCTAAGAGAAAGATGTTAGAAACGATACCTGCCTGAACTTATCTACAGCGGAGTTTGGTTTAAGTTGCTGCTCCAGAGTTACAGCCAGGTATTTGCAGTTTACATAGCTATCAGTACGCTTTATTCTTTGAAGATTCAAAGTAGAGTGTCGTAATTGAGAGCCGGAGTTCCAGGGGTCTGACTTCCTGGCTCTGCCACTTATCATATGTGTCACCTTGGCCAAATTACTTTATCTCTAGAACCCCCTTCATTACCTGTAAGATGCCCTATGATTACTGAAAGGGTTAAATGGCTAACGTATGTGTTGTGCATGGCACACCTCCTGACACAATGCAGTGTGCAATAAATACTCACCGATGATCATTCGCGAAGCCTCTTCTAAGACTCAGTTGAGACCAGTGTGCTGTGTGAGTTCCAAGGATTGTTACTTTCCTTCTGCATTAAAGCTGTTGGGGCTAAACCTGAGATCCTTTGTAGTCACTTTATGTTAATTGTAAAGAAAATCCTGGGACATACTTTCTTCGGGAGAAGTTAACTCTTTGGATTTTTAAGTTACCTCTTTGATCCCATTATACATGATTGGTTTTTGCTTCAGGAAACTTCTAGAAACCAGTGTGAAGGCCTGGAGATTGAGACATCACTGCCTCTCTGAAACCTTGCCTTGATATGCATCACCTCCATCCTCATTGGAGTTCAACACACATTAATTGAGCACCGCTATTTTTCAATTCCTTATTAGGCTCCAGGGATGCAAGGATGAACTGATAATTCCCATCCTCGTGAAAATTAGTCTAATGGAAATATATGTAAATAAGGTCAGTCCACTGTATTACTAGCACAAATGGAAGTGTGTAGACGATCAAGAGGGGTACAAAGGGAAGATTAGTAAGGAGAGTTTCGCAGGTTTGGTGACATCTCAGTAGATTTTGAATGGAATGAGAAAAGGGAGAGTCCACAGGTCAGCGTGGTTTGTATAGGTGATGGACCATATGGGGTGGTGGGGAGCGGAATGTGACGGGAGATGAAATTGAAGATGGGGGGTGGGAACTGGATCTTATAAAAGCTTAGCCTGTGGGCGTTGGGAGCTATTGAGTGATTTTAAGCAATGGAATGCTGTAGGATTTACATTTTTAGCAAGATCTTCCCAGTATAGCAGGTGAACTTGAGAAGGATGTTGGAGATGCTGGCACGTTCATGTCCCCACTACAGATTCATTGAGGCCAGTGACAGAGTCCTATTTACCTTTGTATCTCTAAAATCTAGTACTTTATAGACACTTCAGAAGTTCCTCAGAATAAAGACAGCCCAAGTTGAATTTTCCAATTCTGCATCCCATTCTCGCAACATGCTGACCTGGACCTCCATCTGTCATAAGCAGCTTGACTAAGATCATAATAAATTCTTTTTTCTTGGCATTCTTTTAACTGGCACTCTCTGTTTACTAGCCCCTCTGTGCAGCTATAGTGTGGAGATGATTGATGCTTATAATTCTGACCCTGAAGTACTTCAAGTCTTCTAAATCATCAAAAAAAGATTAAAGTATATTCAATATTGCTGTAATGTTTATGTGTTTTCCTGCATTCTTATTCTTTGGAAATTGATGGTTTCTCAAATGCCTGCATCCTCTTGCGCACACAGGCACAGTGGGAGTCTGTGATCACCCACAACCCCTCACTCCCTCGCAGGGCCAGGTACAGGGAGTTTGTTAGCAATGCACGTGCAGAAATGAGCAAGCAAAACAAAGCTGGGTTCTCTTCATGTCTAGAAGGAGGAAGCAGGTTGGCCCCCCGAGGGGCAGACCGGACAGAGATGAGAGAGAAAACAGTGGGAATAATAAAGCAAGAACTGGTACAGATTAGCAAGACAGGCAGTTTACAGCAAGCCCCCACTACGGTAGAGCCCAGGAGGAGCAGGGCTCCGGGCTGGGACACGAGCTTCTCATTCTTGTGTGCCTTGACCCAAATCATCAGGCTGGGATTTGGCAGTGTTCTCTGCCATCTATATTTGTATTACAGTAACAACTGTTCAGTAAAATACCAAACATTAACAAGTGAAAACATCAATAATTAGAGAGCATCCTGTTCCCGGGCCCCCCCCCCCGCATCTCTTCATGAAAACCATTATTACTGCAGAGCTAACAATATTACTTGCCCCAGAATGAAGAAATCCAAATAGAAGTCCATTTTGTAACCTGGTTTCTGAAGAAAATGCATATAATGATGTTACTAGGAGGGAGATTCACTGTTTGAGTTCTCTTTAGGGGGTGGTATATTGCAGTGGGTAGAGACGCCTCTTACCTTTCTGTTGTACAGATTTGTCTTCAAAATCTGTGTTTGATCAAGTTCTGCCTGTGCTGGAGTGCCCCATTCATTATTCCAGCCTGGAGAACCGGTCCCTAAACCACAGGGATTCTGTTTGTCACTCACTAGGCAAGGGCTTGTGTGGACCTTAGAGCTGACTTTACCATTTGCCAACTCAGTGATTTGGGTGACTCTTAGGATCTCTGGGTCTTAGTTTTTTCTTTACTGAAATAAAATAATACAAATTCCTTCTTTACAGGGTTGCTGTGAAGCTGTGAAGCTGATGTGGAAAGCCCTATATAAATAAAAGTATACTAAATATACTAATGAACATCATAAATATTCTAATAAAGAGTAGAAGTATGTTTCATTAGCAAGTACAAAAATTTTTCATCTTCAAAAATTTTCCCGAAGCAGAGTGGGGAAATGAACTAACTAGATAGGGATTTCTTACTATGGAGTAGATGTTCTGTCTGTTACTTTATGCATTCTGCAAGATAGGTATTAAACCCTTATTTCAGAGATGAGGAAACTAAGTCTTCACACACTTATACATAGCAGAAGTGGGGTTTGGACCTGCTTACTCCAGAACTTAATGCTTTCACCTTATCTCTAGTTGCCAGTCTTATTCCTTACCCCACATCCCCACCCCCCGAAGTTCTTTAAAAAGCTGTTCATGTCCTTTTGGGCTGGGAAGTTTGCTAGCCATTTCTTGGTCGTTCACTCCTGAAAGTGGGGTAGGGTGGGATCTAGAAGGAACCTGTGAGGTACGACAGCCCCTGGAAGGACAAGAGGCTCAGGAAGAGTCGGGGTGCAGGGCACACTCGGTCTGTACCTCTAGCGAGTCCGCCAGGCCTGGACCGAAACTGAGGAGGCAGGCATGCCCCATTTCCCAGCCCTTGAGGAAATGGCTGTGGCCGTTTTTCCAGAAGATTTTTCCCGGAGTTTCCAGAAGTTCGTTCTTCCTCTGGCGAAGTGTTTTCCAACCTCGCTGAGGTGGCTTGGTGAGCTGCTTCTTGGCTCCTCCTCTTAGGAATCAGTGCCTCTCCTGTATTCTGACCAATTCCTCGTTCTGTTTTAGGATTAAGTTTATTCCATGTAACCCTGCTGGGCTTTTCTGGGTCCCTCCCTGTTAACTTTGATGTGGCAGTTCCTGAAGTTCCCCGTGGAACCCACCACCGCATGCATTTTCTTTTTTATATAAAGTTTTCCCGGTTCCAGAGGATCAGAGCCTACTTGCGAACTGGAGCTGCCCACACAGAGAACCAGAGATAATGCCTGTTGAAGGGCCAGATTGAATATTCAGGGAGGATGTCAGTGTGTGGGAGAAGCATTTGTTCAGACTGGATCATAGAGATGCTGTGCGTCGTGTCTCCATAGGTTCTCAACAGGAGATGCGTCGAAGCGGCGGTGATGACAGGCCTGGCACTGAACTGCCACATAAACAAGAAGTCCTTGTTTGACAGGAAGCACTACTTCTATGCAGACCTCCCTGTAAGTACGCTTGGCGGCCCGCCCTGTGTACGGCCTCAGAGCTGGGGGGCTTGACGCGAGGGAGGGGGGCCGCGCCTCTCATGTTTTCAGTCAGAGCTCTGTCCGTGTCAGCGGGAGGTTCTGCCTGGCCCTGATGAAGGCAGGTGCCCCCCGATGTTTACTAGATTGGATGCAGTTGTCCTGATTGCTGACTCCTTGCTTAGCCTCATGCTTCTGCCGGCTCCCTCGTAATTGAACAGGGAGTAGAAGCCAGCGTTCTCGGGCTCAGCCCAGCCGCGGTGTTTGGCGCTAATTGCCTGTTAGGTCAAATCTAACTCTGTGGCTGATGCAACAGTAAATGCATACTGTAGCTTTGCAGATGGAGTGATAGCTTCCCTCTTTGAAGTTGAAGTTACCAGTAATAGGACTGTCTCCTCCAGGGACATTTCTGTCATCTCACGAGGAGCACATAAGTGGACAATAGTGAGCGGAAACATGAACCAGAAGCCTCGGCTAACGACAGTAATTGTCTGTGCAGTAAACCCAATATTAACCTGCTTTTTCCTTAAAATTATAGTTTCTTCTTTAGGAGAAGCCAGGGTGAAGTAGAGCCAGTTTTTCATAATGTTGAACTGAACCGAAACTGTAACGTTGAGTGGGTTTCCCAAAATAGTATTTCATTTGATCTGAGCCTCTGATTAGTAAGTGTGCCCTTTCTTCAGATTTAGAAAAACGATAGCGAAGATATTGCTTCCCGTTATTCTCCTTGAACTGAAGATGAGGGTGAGCTGGTTGTTAGTGGGTGAGGGTGGAAGTGCGATTAAATACAAAATGCGACTGGAACCTTATTTCTCCAATTGCTTGCTTGCTGCTTTCCCCTCTGGCTGCCACCCGTTAGCAAATTCTATCGCTTGGTAGGACGAAGGGAATGAAACTGCATTTTTTTCCATCTTTTGAGAGTGCTAATCAGTTCGGTTAAGGTGGGAGACTTAGCATGCAACTAAAATGAGATGTTTTAATTATCTGTGGCTTTCTGTTCTTTCTGGCCCAGGTGGCTCAGATAACCAGAGTTTAGTCTTGCCAAATTTTACATGGAACATACTTCTGTAAAACGTCTTTGTTGTTTATCTGAATAAACAGTTCATTCAAATCCAAATATGACTGAGCATCCTGTATTTTACTCAACAACCCTATTCAGAGTTTAATTTTTATACATTGTGACTTGCTATTTCAGCACAGAGTTGACCCAGTGCAGTGGTTCTCAAAGGGCGGTCCCCGTGCCACTAGGATCAGCATCTCCTGGGGACTTGGTAGAAATATAAATCTCAGGTGCTGCCCCAGAGCTGCAGAATGAGAAACTCTTCGGGTGGGGCCAGTCTGTTTCGACCAGCCTGCCAGAGGACTCCTGATGCAGAGGAAGTGTGAAAAATGCCAGCCTGGTGGCTAAGAGCAGAGTGTGGAGCCAGACCATCCGGTGTTCAAATCCTGACATGGATACTTACTAGCCCTGTGGCTTAGGACAAGGCACTTAACTCCTTCCCTGCTCCGTATCTCCCTCATAGGGTTGTCGTGAGGATTAAATGGTATGAAGAACTCAGAACAGTGTCTGGGACCCCATAAGCACTGCGGGGGCTTCAGCTGCTACTCTCTGTTCTCCAGTTCTCCATATCAACCTCCTGTCTCTTTAATGTGTGCTGATGCATGTGTGCGTTTGGAAGTCCTTCCACCTCTACTTAGGAGGTGAGGGAATCCTTGCAACATCCATCAGTATTTTAGTACTACATGTTTTCTTAGCCGAGTGTGAGTGTCACAGCATTTTCTAGCGAGGGAAATGGGAAGTTGGGTCATGGAGGGCAGCTGGCATGATTGGTTCCCTTAAAGAGCAGGAACAAAACAAGCGTAAAGGCACTAGCAACTGCTGTCTCCCGCGCTGAGAGTAGATGGCAAAATGCTTAGCCAGCACTTCCTAATAAGGAGGGTCTGTCAAGAGCCCAGTAATCAGATGCAGGGTTTAGGCTAATGAGCTAAGTGGAAACAATAAATTCTTCTCTTAGAGGCCTCTGACAATGAGATTATTGTTATTCCCCAATTTGTAGGGAAGATGGGATTCGTGTTTATTGCATTATGATTGGGGGTTGGGGGAGGTTCAGGGAAGGTAAGGGAGGGGGGAAAGCCAGATGAGGCCAGGTTAAATTACAGCTAAATTGCCTAAACTAATTTTCTTCTCCTTTTCCTTTTTTTTTCTGTTTTTAAGTAAACCTCTAGTCTTAGTGACATAAAAAGAAATAGTGAACTGGACTCCCGCTCACATTTATGGCCTAATCACTGTGTAACTCATGTTGTGTGCAGGCAGGCTACCAAATTACTCAGCAGAGACTCCCGATTGCTGTGAATGGGAGCCTGGCATACAGTGTCTGTGTGGGGAAGAAATGGAGGCAGGTGATCACCAAGACCGTGAGGATCAAGCAGATCCAGCTGGAGCAAGACAGTGGCAAAAGCCTTCACGATGAGCTGCGGTCTCAGACACTCATCGATTTGAACAGGGCAGGTAGGCTTGGAGATTTTCTCTTGCCTTTCCTTCCAGCCAACCCTCTTCCCCCCTAGAGTTTTCCCAAATCAGTTGAGGAAATAGGCCCAAGAGTTTCACAGATCCAGATCAAATATCAGCGTTGGTATTGGCACAACTGACTCGAGAACTCAGCCTGAACTGTGATTACCATTGGGCTTGCTAATAACCCACCAATAACTGTGATTATCTTCAGGCTTGCTAATAACCTATCCCTAAAATGTGATAAATGTAGCCACCTCGTCACCGACCCCACAGCTCGATCTCTCAAGCAGACACTGAAAGAACCAAAGTTAAAAATCAAAATTTGAAGGGGAGGAGAAACCATTCAAAGGCTAGAACCCGTGTTGAGAGTCCATCAGTGATGCAGGGTTTTCCTGAGACTTCAGCCTGATTTATCTGGAGAGCTGCGGTCGGGCTGACCCTGCCTCTCTTTGGTAGGAGTTGGCCTTCTGGAAGTGGTGCTGGAGCCGGACATGTCCTGTGGAGAAGAGGCAGCAACAGCCGTCAGAGAGCTGCAGCTGATACTTCAAGCACTGGGGACCAGCCAGGCAAATATGGCAGGTAGAAGCCACAGAGGAGCTGTCGGTCGTGTCCCTCCTTCTTGTTCTTTTTCCGCTTCCCAGGTGTCTTCTCACTGGAGTGTTTTCTGCGTCAGCTGCATTGGGGTTGTTTACGTGTTTTGTCAGCCTTTAGACCTCTGGGGTTTTTTTCCTTAGAGTTTTCCTTGGGTTCCTTAATGAGCCCCTAGTCAAAACTAAACACACCAACAGCAACGGCACCAAGGCACTGAGCCCAAGAATATGAGATTAGGAGTTGTTAAAAAAAAAAAAAAAATTCAGCTGAGTAAATTTGAAGATGAGACTGGCTTTATTTAAAGATTCATGAATCAGGCAGCGTCTCATCTAGCTAATAGGAGGTAGCTCCAAGGAGTTGTACAAAATGGAAGACTTTTATAGAGAGAAAGGAGTTATAAAGGAAGTTTTTTAGCAGAGAGTGGATTGTTTCAGGTAAGGTCACCTTTCTTTGGGGGGCGGGGTCTGTCATGCAGATTACCTCTCTGGTGTTGATCAGGAACTTCCAGGTCAACTGGATAAAAGGTCACGGTCCTGGGAGAGGCTGAAACTGCACTTAAGTTTTGGTTTGCTATACTGGGGGTGAGAGACTTTTCTTTCTTTCTTTCTTTCTTTCTTTCTTTCTTTCTTTCTTTCTTTCACAAAGGACTAGATGCGACTAGATGCTTTCTTCTGGCTTCTTCTATCCAAATGTTTTGCACCAAAATTAGGGTCAGTGAAATAGTGTGTTTGAACAGTTTTATCTTTCTCAGAAGACATTATATTTTCCAGAATAGCTCTCAGTTTGTGAGTCTGTGCAGGTAGCACTTAGTTGCTACTTGATGATTTTTATGTGTGTCTTTCATTTTGTGGAATTTTCATCCAACTACAGCTGAAGCCCAATTACATCAAGTATAAGGCGAAGTTATGATTTCAAAATATTTGAACTTTGGGATAATATCAACTTCATTAGAAATGTAGTAGGAAATCAAACAAAAGAAACACCTGTGCCATTGGGACCAAGCAAAATGTATGTTTTAAGTGTTTGCAAATTGGATATAAAGATTACAAGTTTGGGGGGCACCTGGGTGGCTCAGTCAGTTAAGCGTCTGTCTCTTGATTTCAGCTCAGGTCATGATTGCAGGGTTGTGAGGTCCAGCCTAGCATCAGGCCCTGGGCTGGGCGTGGAACCTGCTTAAAATTCTCCCTCCACCTCTCCCCCTGCCCCTCCCCGCCTCACTGTCTGTCTGTCTGTCTCTCTCTCTCTCAGAAAAAATAAAGATTACAAATTTTGGTCAAACTCAATTTCTTAATGGTTCCTCTCATGGCCCCTTCCTAGCACTCCTTTTTTTTTTTTTTTTTTAAACTTTATTTATTTATTTTGAAAGAGAGGGAGAGAGAGGATGCATGCAAGCTGGGGGAAGGCAGAGAGAAAAGGAGAGTGAATCCCAAGCAGACTTCGTGCTGTCAGCATGGAGACTGATGTGGGGCTCAAACTCACACACTGTGAGATCATGACCTGAGCCGAAATCAAGAGTGGGATGCTGGATCAGCTGAACCACCCAGGTGCTCCTCCTGCCCTTAAGTCACCAAAAGCTAGCCTCGCCCATGATTGCCCTCTATTTTCTGTTCCCAGGGGCTTTAAACAAAACTCTTGCCACTCAGCATTCCTTGAGTAGAGAAAGGCAGGAGTGGAGAAAAGATACAGATTCTGCATATACAGTTGTTAATTCATAGTTCAGTAGTGTATTAGAGTACTCCAGTGAGACAGAACCAATAGGATGTGTGTATATGTGCACGTGAATGTCATATGTATGTATGTTTATATATGAAGAGATTTATTCTAAGGAACTGGCTGATGTGATTATGGAGGCCAGCAGTCCCATGATCTGTAGTCAGCAGGCTGCAGGAGGGCTGGTAGTATAGTTCCAGACCAAGTCTGAAGGCCCGAGAACCAGGAGAGCCGGTGGTGGAAGTTCCAGTGTGAGGCTGAATCCGAAGGCTGGAGGAGACCAGTACCCCAGCTCCACGACAGTCAGGCAGAGAGAGCAAGTTGCCCCCTCCTCTACCTTTTGTTCTCCTCAGGCCTCCAGCAGATTGAATGAGGCCTACCCACAATGGCAAAGGCAGTCTGCTTTATTCAGTCTACCAATTCAAATGTTCTCTCCTCCAGAAGCAGCCCACAGACACACCCAGAATACCGTTTAACCAAATATCTGGGCACTTCGTGACTCTGTCAAGTTGACCCATAAAATTAACCATCAGAAAGTGGTCACAGTGGATGCCAGTAAATACCATTTGAGGATGATGATTCATCTCCTTGTTGGTTTATAATACTATTTACCAACCTTTTGATGTCCCACATTATATTTGTGTGTTACAAAAGGACTTCTGAAATTGTAACGCCACATTTGTCACAGAGAACATGTTACAAGCAACAAACTATAACATTGGAGCCCCATACAAGTTGAATTTGAAGACAGAACTTGCCTATTTAGTATCTACTTTAAGCTAAACACTGGAAAAACACAGCTACATGAGTCTGCCTACAACTTGGCTTTATAGAAGCAAGGCTCTGTTGTAGGGTAAGAGAACTCTCCATTTCAGATTTATGGTTCACGCTGCTTTTTTACCCACAGAACATAAATGAAATATGGGCAGGTTGGATGGTTATCCATTTATGCACTAAGTGTTGATTCTCTATCACTTAAAAAAATTTTATTATTCCATTCTTCCTCAAAATAACTGTGATTCCTAGCAAACCTATGGAATAATAAACGGACCACCTGTTAGCTGAGAAATAGTCCCATCTGGGTCCTTGCCAAGAGATAAACCATAACGGCAAGAACTCATCAGTCGGTGACAGCTGAGAGGGTTCATTAAATCTCATTTGTTGTGACACTGTTTGTTGCTTTTAAATACAAATCCAGCAGCTTTGCCCCTAGCACAGCAGCAGAGCGGCTGCGGCTGTTCTGAGTGATATGGGGAGGGAAGGTCCGCATAGAGTCTGCAGGGGTTGAGCTTTTTGTGCTGTTAGTATTTTATCAGCCCCAACCCCTTTGATCCTTCTCCTGCCCCACCACCGTAGGACCACTATGCTGGCATTGGAGACTGCAGTCTGAGAACTGAGGACCACCCTAGAAGGGACCAGTGGACCCCCAGGGTGTTTTTGGAATGAAGCTTCAGTTGCTCTGGACTGTGATTCAGTGAGTTCCTGATAGTTTTGCTAATGAGCATGGGTCAGCTCAGCCTGGGTTCCTGAAGTCATTTCCTTCTCAGTGGACGTTTGCCACTGTTGAGATCCTCAAAGCCATCTGTAGAGTTGAGTGTGCACTGAAGTAGACATTTGACATGGTTTCGGTGATAACGTCTGCCATTTTGAACGGCTAGCCTGTGCTCATCAGCTCACCAAGCATTTTTAAAAATTACCATCTCGTTTAAACTTTACGGCATTCCTGAGAGATAGGTGCTGTCACGCCTGTTGTATAGGTGAAGAGGCTGAGGTTTAGAGAGGTCGTGTTATTTGCCCAAGGCTCACAAGAAGTGACTGAGCTGGGATTTGAGTCCAGGTGTGTCTGAGCCCAGGAGCCCTTCCTCTAAACCCCGCATCACACTGCTTCCTAGAGGCAGCCACAACGGTGTCACAGCCATAGATGACACCTTAGAGAGGCAGGATGGCAGAGCATGGGTGCTGAGGATGCTAAGGTCCCAGCCCTGGGTTGGGGCCCTGTCCTGCCTCTGGTGGCCGAAAGAACCTGGGCAAGGGGTTTTGATTTCTCTGAGCCTCACTTTCCACATTTATGAAGCGAGTCCCCAGATACTTGTGTATGGAAAGGGAAAGGTCATCACATAGGGCTGGGCAGCTGGGTGTGGTGTCACTGTGCACTGAGACATGGAAGACAGGGAGAAAATCTGGAATTCCATCTTGGGTATGTGAAGTTTGAGATGCCCAAAGGGTGTCTAAGCGGCTTCATCTAAAGCTGCATCGTAGGAAATGAATGTGATAAAGTGTATAAAACTTCTCACAAGCGCTGACAAGTAGCATGTGCTTGGTAAACGTTAGGTGCTTTTATTAATGATAGTAAGTACTGTTGCTTTTACAGAACCACCAACTCACTTTGGGTACATAAGCTTTGCGAAATATGTTCAATAAAATTTGGTCAGTGTGTGTGTGTGTGTGTGTGTGTGTGTGTGTGTGTGTCAACTTGTTATTTAAGTCCTGGAGAGCATCCAGTGATCAGAATGAGATAGCTTAACAGACCTCTGTAAATCCTCAGGCCCCTGCTGTTTACAGAAACAGTTTTCTGTCCTGATGGTATATTTCTGATGTGTGAATGTGTTCTTAGAAAAAAAATATGTAACTGCACCATATCACTGCGCTCAGTGGTATCGTTTTTTAGTTTTGCTGTTACAAATCTCTGCTTCTGGAGGGCAGAAATCGAGCTTGATAATGCTCTCATGATGTGTGAATGAAGGCCCCTCACTCAGTGCTGCAGAATGCATTGAGGTAAACCTGACTGGTAAGGCTTTTGTGCACTGGAGGCAATTTAACTTAATTTGTTTAAAAGGTATTTTGTCTTCACTGGATAGAATGTCTTTTGTTAATGCTTGATACTATATTTGAATCCAGGCTAGTGGACTCTCTTTCAACACTGCAGGATACTAAATGATTCCTCTCAGACATTTATGTAGCATGGCCTTCGCCGGGAGAGACTGAAATTCATGCTCTTGTTCCTTATCCACGTTAAAATTCTAAATTGCAAAAGATGGTGCCATTTTTAAAAGCGGGTGAAGTCCCACTCAGGGTTCCCTGAGTTCAAAAAAAAAAGTTGTTTCCCAAGAAGTGAGATTTGGTTGAGCACAGCTCAGCATCCTTTAGAAGTTTTCCTCTGAGCTGAATAGGCCTTTCAGATGATTCCAGCTGTAGATCAGTCCTATTCAGACAGAAGTTGAGAACTTATCAGGAGCCTCTTGTGAGACAGTAACCAGTCTGCTTACTCATTGCTCAGGAAAATACCAGAGTTCTGGCTTCTCCAACAAGGTATTAATTTTATTGAACAGTTACCTTCTGCCAGATCCAGCTCTAGATTCTGAATATGGCAGTGAAAAAGACAATGGCATCAAATAAGACTGAAAAGAGTTGACAAGGGATAGATTACCAATAATGAGAAGAAATTTGGATTTCATCCCAAATACAGTGGGAAGTCATTGAAGGGCTTTTAAGTAAGGGAAAGGCAGAGTCTGAAGAACGTTGTAGAAAACCACTCTGGCTGCTGTGTTGAAAGTGGATTTCAGATGAGTAGGAGTAGAAGCAAAGAGACCAGGAAAGAAGCTCTTATAGTAGACCAGATGAAAGAGGATGCTGTTTTGGACAGGGTGGCATCAGGAAAGATGGAGAGATCAAGCTGAGTAGACTCAAGGTGGATTTTAGAAATAATGGGATTTGTTAACAGGCTGGTGTGGAAATCAAGGGGCAGGAAGAAATCAAGGATGTCTTCAAAGAAGCTTGAGGAGCTAGGTGGTGCTGTTGGCTGAAACTGGGAAGATGAAGATGAGCATATTTGTGGAGGGGAAATCGGGATTTAGTTCTGGAAAGTGAAATGTCTGTGAGATCTCCAAGTGGAAGTGTCAGGTGGAGGTAAGGGTGGGGCTCAGAGTAGAGGTCTGGGCAGAAGAGAGAAATTTAGGACTTAGCAGCACATTGGTGGTATTTATAACTATATACCCCTCCAGAGAGAGTGCAAGAAGAGGGTCCTGAATTAGATGGGGAAGAAAATACCAGCAGACGAAATGCAAGTAGAGTGTCCAGAGAGGTGGGAGGGAAGCCAAGAGCATATAAGGTCACGGCAGCTGAGAGAGGAAGGTAGTTGAAGAAGGAAGGATTAGTCGGTATGTTGCATGCTTCCGGAGTGTCCAGCAAGGGGAGACAGAACAGGTCCTGTTCTGCATTTGGCAGCCAGGAGATTGCTGGTGACTTTAGCGAGGAATTTTCAGAGAGGCGGGGACAGAAGCGAGACTGAAGAAGGTTTAGGAGTGAACGGGAGGTGAGATGGTAGAGACAAGATGTGCAACAAGCAAGCAAAACCTGTGGGAGAGGATTTGCTGGAAAGGAAAGCAGAGAGGCAGCTTAGTAACTGATGGAAAGCAAATGGGGTTCAAGGAACTAGGGTTTGTGCTTTGTTTGGTTTGTTTTTGTTTTCCAGGAGCGAGACTTTCTGCGTGTGTCTCTATTAGAAGTACTGCCGAGAAAGCAAGGGGGTTGACTGATGTGGGAGAGAGGAGGTAGCTGAAAGAATGATGTTCTTGGGAAGGAGGGTGGGTGAGGATTTGAAATCCAGGGACAGTCCTAAAGAGACTTCCATTTCGGTCCTAAGGATAAGATTAATTCAAAATAGACTGTAGTCATGTGCTAAGTTCTATGGTATTGACCGTGTATATTCTAATCATTCAGAGGAGCCACCAGCGGAGGCAAGCTTATTGATGAGAGCTTCTAGGAGGAGAAGTGGTAACACTTAAGTGGGATCTTGGGGGATGAGCAGAGGCTGAAGAAGGGACAGTAATAGTGATAAAGAGGACGTGCAGGAGCCAGTGGAGTGGGCAGGGGCTCCTATGCAGAAAGCTTCCCTGACTGGAGGAAAGCGTTCTCATGGTCTGAGTAGCAGAGAAAATGTGGGTCGCGTCAGCCAAGACTGGATGACGGCTCTTCAGTACCAAGCAGAGGAGACAAGATGGTCCAGCAGGAGCTGGCCCTGCACATGAGCAAGCAGAGAAAATGATGAAAGCCACATCATAGCAGGATGAAAGTCATAGCCACATTGTGGGTGACTGGACAAGGAGGGGTTGCTGAACTACAAGTCGGGATGTGATTCTGAAACCCGGTCTGACGTTCCAAGCCCTCCAGCGAGGATGGCCGCAGTGGAAATAGAGAGGAAGTGACAGATGTGAGGGAGGTTGGGAGAGAAGAACTGACAGGATCTAGTTATCAGTTTGGACGTAACAGGAAAAGAAAACAGAGGCAGTGTAGATGACTTCAGGTTTCCTAGACCACGAGTCTAACGTCAGGAATAGTTGGGACTTCTTGATGTTCAAGGAGGCACAAATTGTCCAAAATGTTGAGAAGTCCGTGCTAGAGACGTAGATTAATTTCTGAGCCGAAAGCACCTTTTTCCCTGACGGTCAGCATGGGTGGCACTTGGGGTCGCAGAGTGGGGGAGCTCATCCTTTGTTCTGGGGGAACAAGTGGAGAGAGTAGGGCAGGCAGTGGGTGGCTGGTGGTCTCAACCTTGCAGGAGGTTGAGCCCCACATCAGCATTTGGGGGAGCAACAGAGACTAAGACCATGGAATTTCTTGGCATGGAATTTATGTATCCTGTTTCATTATTTTAATATGCTTTTGCTGCGGAGTCTTGGAAAATGAATCTCCTGATTCAGCCCATCACAGCCCTCAGGTTTGGCACGTCCTTTTTAAATTTAAGAACCTGCCTAGGAAAACAAAAATCCAGCATTTTGCCCTCACGTTCTGTTCAGTTTTGAATATTGTAAATGAAACTGGAGAATAGAGAATCTGAGTTTTACTTCGTAGGGTATAAAATGTGATTGTTTTTTATCTTCATCTACCTATTTGTCTTAGGATTTTGTCTCTGTCTCCTCCTCAAGGGCCTCTTAGTCCTCTCCACAAACCACCTGCTTCCTTAGGGGTTATTGCTCCTTATCTGAAGGGGCTTTCTGTGTCAGAGAAGGGCCTTCCAGGAGGGAGGTAGTCCCCTCTGAGTTCCTCCACAGACTCACCCCTTCATAACAGCACTGTCTGCTGCAGCAAATCCTGACAGCAATCAGGAAGGGTTCAGAGTCCTGTTTGTGGAAAGAAGAGATGATTGCAGTACCCAGAGGAAGGAGGAGGGGAAAAGCCCAGGTTTCTGGTATTTGCCCTTCAGCTGTAAAATCTCAAGGACTCCCTTATGGATCTCCTGGAATCACTGTTGGAAATCCACCTTCCATTGGAGAGCTGTGCAGGGTTATCAGATGATCATTTCTAATGCCTTCCTGCCAGCTCAGCTCTCACACTTTGGATAAAAACTCAGGATAAAACTACAGAGTAATTTTCCATTTTGACAGTGTTGTTTTTCTTATTTGGCAAAAAATTAGATTTCTGCATCTGGTACCTCCAGAATTTCTCCTGTCTTCTGCACGTGCACAGGGGCGTACAGATATGCACGCACACATAAGCTCACACCTCAGATGCCTTAGGACTGTAATTCTCGTAAGTGGGCAGAAGAGCTTCGGGACCAACCATACCTTCTCTAAACTTGGGTTGCCATAACTGACTAAACAGCAAGTGGAATTAAATATTACTTGCCGGGAGACTTCAAAAGACCACGTTGCCTCAAAGAATTTCTAAAGAGTTGTCTTTTTTCTCTCCTTCCAGAGGGCCAGTTAAGAGTGGATGCCAACATATCTGTGCATCATCCTGGGGAGCCTTTGGGCGTTCGAACTGAAGTGAAGAATCTCAACAGTGCCAGGTTCCTGGCCAGAGCAATAGGTGAACGTCAGCTATTACTTTTAATCTTCCTTTTGTATCCATTATCTATTGCTTTGTAACAAGCCACCCCAAACCTTCGTGGCTTATACAGTCACCATTTCAGTTTTCACAATTCTACTGATTAGATCCTGCCTCAGCTCATTCATGAGGCTGTGGAAGCTGGCACCTCGGCTGAAACAGAGGGTCTAAGGCGACGCCACTCACATATCAACACCTTGGTGCTAGAGGTCTGCTAGGCTTCTCTTTCCTTGTGGTCCTTCTTCATTCGCTTGCCTAGCCTGGACTTTCTTGTTTGGCAATGGGCATTCTAAGGGAATGAAGGCAGAGGCCTCAAGGCTTCTTGAGTCCTAAGCTCTAGAACTCCTATAGTGTCTCTCTCTTCCAGCACATTTGATTCAAAGCAGATTCAAAGGGAGGATCCTTTTTATGGGAGGGTCTGCAAAATACCGTAACTCTGTTTTTCTGTTTACCACATTCTTTCTGACCTGCATGAACTTTACAAAGTCATGTTTATTCATTATACATTGGCCATAATTTGACCTCACTGGTCAATATATTTTTCTGCTTCTTCTATTTTTACTAATAGATTGCATGTGCCTATATAGTCAAGTTTTGGTCTTATTGGAGCTCATACAGTCCCATGACATTGCTGACTGTGAAGACATCTCAGAGGCCTAAAATATTCTTTAAAACCAAAAGTATCTGTAGAGGAAGAGAGAATGTAGGGAGGGATTGAGTTTAAAGTGCATTCCTTCAAGGATGCACAGAGCACAAGCTATCTGGATACATTGCTGTGTGTTGAGTAGAGTCTTGGGTCTTGTTGAGAAAACCATTGGAAACAATAGAGCAGAGATTCTCTAGTCTTGTGTGAAACCTTATCCTGAACCTGAAATGATCAGCCTCAACAAAGATACTGTGAGTACAAATTTTCAGAAAAACGGCATCCTAATGGTCAAGGGGGATAACTTACTCAAGGGAAAGGGGTAAGGGAAGGTTCCCACATGAAGATAGACCAAAGAGGTGGGACTCTTCTGTCTCTAAAAGGAGATACAGTCCATGTTTATGAAGCCATGAAAGGTTTGGGTCAGGGAAACCCTTACAGCGCAGTGTTATGAAGGGGAAGCTTGGCAAAAATAGAAGAAAGCTCTGCCTCACCCTGTGAATAGTAAGTGTTCTGGAACTCATTACTCTAGGAGGTGGTGATGCAACCTAAAAAAACAAGCAGCAAGATTTTAGGTAGGTTTATCCATAATGATTTACAAAGGAGCTCCCGAGACAGAATTCTGCCTGTGTTCTCACTTGGACCGGAAGAACCTCAGATTTACTATGATGGGCTTAATTCTCCAAGCCCATGATTTTTCCACCCCACGTTTCTCCCTACATCATGCCTAGTAGCTATCGTCTCAGTGGGGGAGATGGGGAGCAGAAACTGACACATTTTGGTGTTGCTGCTGCTTGTCAGCTCAGGTAAAAAAGTTTGGATTCGGGTGCGGGAAGGTGGTATTTGATGGTGTGGGGAGTAAAGGGGAAGCTTAAGCTGCTTTCAGAAAGAAGCTTAAGAGTTGTGGCTGTTTCTTGCTTACCACAGTCTGCCTGGTTTGGTGGTGAGGGAGCATGGCATAGAGCAGTGGCTCTTAATCGTGTGGGGTCATAGATCCCTATGAAAATTTTGGACTCTGTCTCCAAAAAATGTACAAATGCACACACCCACATTTTGTGTATCATTTCAGGAGGTACCAGAACCTCTTGAAGTCTGTCCATGGATCCCTGGATAAGAACTCTTGATTGGCAGCAGTCCCTGATCTGGAGTTAGTTGGCCTAGATATTGGTCCTAACCCTTCTTCTACCAAGAGCTGTAAACTGGACTGGGTCACCATGAACCTGAGTTTTCTCAGAAAGTGAGGAAGCAGAACTTCCTAAAAGGCCCTTTCCGGCACCATTATCCTATGATTGCAATGCAAAAATATAGCCTATCAGGGAAGAATTATTATGAACACCTCTCTTGATTATTTTTGACTTGAAGATTGAAAAAGATTTCTAATTATTGCTTGATTGGATTAAAGGAATCAAAATATGATACTAAATTACTATGTTTTTCTTAGACTATGAAATTCAGAGACAAATCAACGAACTTGAGAATGGATGTGAAATTCTGAATGAAACTCGTTCATTTGACTACAAGCTAGGGTGAGTTTGCTTTGACAAGCATCTTGAACACAGCTGGGTGGGGCTCCAATCCAGGCTCACCACAGGCAAGCCCTGTGACCTTGAAGAAGGTACTTAGCTTCTCTGCATGAATGCTTTTCTCACTAGTGCAATTGGGAGAATACTGTATGCTACAAGGATAGAATATCCTGTAGGGCTGGCAAGAGGTTGAAATTGAACCAGACTTGTACATAAGTACTTATTATGTTCTGGCCTTTCATTTGCTTCTAGTTTACCCACTTTATGGCAAGAATTTCTACTTCCTTAAATTCTATCAGACTTAAGCTCTACCAGTTCAAGCTAGAGGTAAAGAGAGCTTAGGGTTGGTTACAGAGGTGTCCTTTGTTTTGTTTTGCTTTGTTTTGATAACTTTGACTCTGATATTCTGACTCCGAATTTTGAGGATTTTGTGCTTTTAGCAAGAGACCGAAAAAAGCTCAGAAGACGAGAGTTTGAGCTGGTTAGAAGCCGGAAACATTGAAGCAATTTCTTCTCTCTTTTTTTAGTTAATCTAAATATTTCTCTTCCATTAATATAATTTTTTCATGGAGTCACGTAAGTGTCTGCCAAAGAAGGTGAAAGAGCTTGAATTTGCCCGTGGCTCTTATTGATAGGGGTAACCCATTTCCCTTTGCACATATGTTAGGTGGTGCTGCACGCAATGTTTGTGTAACGTTTTCTTATTTAACCGTCATAGGTGCACCGTACCGATGAGAGACAAAGAAGGAAAACAAGACTACAGGTGGTTACTCCTCTTGTCAAAGTACCATTACATGTTTGGGGTCAGGGGCGTATTTCAAATCCACTCGCAGAGTACCATAATGATCCTGGATAGTTTTTAAGAACCACTTTGTGTTTGTATTGTTGCATGATGGAAAATCTGGACTTCCTATTTTATGTGTATACTGAGAGAAAGAATGTTTTCTTCTTTTGGTAGCCTCAGAGTGCCTGATTTGACGAAATTCAACTGTTGGAAGACACTGTTGACTCACCTCTGTGTGAGAGTTGTTGAGCTAAGAGGGTGGCAGTTGAGGATGGGGCCTAGGGTGTTCTTATATTCAGTGATAGATAAAGTAACACACTGAAGATCCTTGAGAAGATATGGGGAAAAAAAGAGATGCATATGTCAGTGGCATTTCCCTTCGTATCTCAGGTGATGCTATTTAATTGATAAACTAAACAACTTGTACTTAATATGAGATCCAGAAATAAGGACAGGCTTAAGGTAAATTGAACCTCTTGTTTTTTTCCCCACTGAGTTTAGCAGATTTGAAAGATTGAGGTTTTAAGCGACAAAGTTGTTGAGGTTAGCCCACTGTTCCTCCACAAAATGCAGGAAGTGCAGCTCTTGCTGTGGATGACAAGCATCTTGAACAGAAGTAGCACTGTGATGTGGGAAAGAAACTCCTAAACCCTTAGAGTGAACCTCCCCTGAAGGGCTCCTCTCCTGTCTGTCGAAGTCAAGATTGTTTGAATCACTGTGATCTCAGTTCAACCTGTTCTTCCCAAGAGCTTCTTTGTTCTCCAGTGTTGCCGCCCTACTCTGTTTGTGCTGCTTTCTTAATCAGCGTGGAGTTTGGCTTTTAGGTCAGCTAGTGGCTTTGGCTCAATCCCTCAGGTTAATAGGCGGGATTCAGGAAGCCTCCCTTTGGCTTTCCTCTTGCCATTGGAAGTCAGGCTGATTCACAGCACAGATTTGGCATTGAGGTGATGGGTTGTTTGCACGTCTGATCTATCACCATGGCGCCACCATTTGCTCTGCATTATCCTTCTACGTAAGCCCTTTGACAAGTATAAGCAGAGAGAAAATGTTGGATGCTGGAATACAACAGAGGGAAAGACATTATATGCAATGGTGCAGCAGAGAGGTCCCGTATGCTCCTTGGCATGTACCGTGTGCTCCACGTCACCCCCCACAGTTTCCCCTGACAGCATCTTGCGTTCCTGTGTGATTTGCATCTATTCCCCAGGAAATGTTGAACACTCACTAAACACACTGGTACAGTACATTTGCTATAATTGATGAACTGATACTGAGATTTTATTATTAACTAAAGTCTATAGTTTACATTAGGGTTCACTCTTTACGTTGCATGTTCTGTGGGTTTTGAGCAAATGTATAATGACGTACATCTACTGTTACAGTGTCCTAGAGGATAGTTTCACTGTCCTGAAAATCCCCTGTGCCCCGCTTACTCGTCCCTCCCTCCCCAATAGCTTCTACATTTTATTTAGGCAAAATCTTACTGATTTCTTCCACATCTCAAGGTTTTCTTTTTCTTTGACTTTTCATTTATTTCACAGATACTGCTAAAAATAGTGAGAATTTTTAAATGAGGGAAAGTCTTTTTTTCTGCCTAATAAGTAGATTGTTCTCATTTGGTCCTATTTTTCGCAACCTATGTCTTTATGAATATGTACTTTATCCACAATTAGAAATCGCAGTGTGGCATCAACCCTGCGTGGTGCCTTTTTTGCTCATCATTCGTTTATAAGCATGGACGCTGGCAGATCTGGTGGTCTTGACCTGTAGAATACACTTGTCCAAAGACTCCTTCCTGGGAAACAGGGAGAATTGATATTATGGGACATTCGAAGACATTGGCAATTTTAACACGGCAGCTAAACATGAAACTTTTGATGCTAGGAGTTTTTTCCCGTCAAACGAAACACTTCCGAGTCAGACCCCATTTCCTCTCTGTGCCTAGGTTTATGCCCGAACCCAACCTTCCTCCCCTGCTGCTCTATGACACTGCATCTCTGCCTGCTGGTGCAGACCCACAGCAAGTGATCAACATTGACCGGATTCGGGAGCAGCTCCCTGAGCTCCCCAGTGAGACCCGAGAGAAGCTCATTCAACAGTATGGGATACTGCCAGAACACAGCTTCGCCTTACTGGTAGGTATTGATCAGAGGCTAAAATAAACCCAGCTCAGCAGTTTAGGGTAGTGCTCTACACTGTGGGCTCTGAGTGGAGCAGGCAGGTTGCTTCAGTTGTACAATAGATGCTTCTGAGAAGAACAAGGTGCGATAACCTTTGCTCACCACCCTTTACGGTAAATACTCCTCAAAAAACCAGAAGATGAAGCAGAATCTCGCGTCAGTCATTTCTTCTGTGTAGAAATGAACAGCTGCTCACAGCAGCCGTGGAGGCTTCTTGAAGACAGTCCAAATGTTATGGATGAATGTTTTCCCATGTGTCCGCAGGACAAAAGAAAATCAATGTATAGGGTTTCTAGATGTCTAGCAGTATTGAACCATGACAGGGTCTGGCAGGAAGTTCGGTTCTCAAAAGCCAGCCAGCTGTTTCTCCAATTGTAGAAGAAAAACGTTTATTCCACACGAAACGTTGAAAACTCCGACTAAAAGTATCGGCCCTTTGAGGCTTGAAGATGCATCTTAAGGGGCTGTTAGAGAATCTGACACCACTGAGACCTGCTTAGGGATTTTCCATTCTTTTCAGAGCTGCCCGGGGCTTTGCTGTTTTCTTTGTCATGGCAACATTAAAGTGATACAGGCTCAGTGAGGGTAGGGTTTTGTCACAGTTGTCTCCTGCGTGCCTGTTAGGAAGTAGGAAGTTTTGCTGCTGCACGGTTCAGGCACTGGGGATATGCCACACTTTAGCTTTTGGAGCAGCGGAGTCTGCACAGACTCTGGATTTTTGGATTTTAATTAACCAATAATAACTACATAGGGATGCTGGAATGCACATATTTATATACTTCAGTAACAGCAGCCCTGCCGTTTCTGGTACAGGGTTGGCAAGTGGATATTTGTTGAGTGAACGGCTCTCTCTTTATAAATCAGCTAATAGGAAAACTTCCTGGAGAATCTCACGTGAAAACTCCTCTTTTCCTCCCGGTAATGATTAGGCGTGCGCAGATTTTTTTTCATACTCCAGGCAGAGGTGACCACTGCCTGCTGTGGGCTGACATTGTGTCTTAGCCATAACTCTGTGATGGTTGCGGTGCTAGATTTTAATTATTTCATAGTGTGACTTGTTCAGTGCCTTGCAGGCAAAGGCTGTGTCACCCTCTCATTCGCTGTTCCTCAGCACAGATTAGCGCATCAGCAGTGCTTAATGCCAGATCTTTGTGTGAATCAGTTAGCATCTTGGACAGAACAACTTTTAATCTGAAACCTCTTACAACCCAAGTATTTTTCCCTAGGTTGACATAACCAAACTGAGTTTTAGTCCTGCCCATCTTCCCCAACATCTGATCACTTGAATTTCCAGCCCACCAGACTAAATACGAAATGCCACGTTCTGGTTCTGCATTTTACAACTGCCACATTACACAGGGGGCAGGAAGACTGGGACGGAGCCCACTGGGTCTTAGCCTCAAAGACCTCTGTTACCTCTCTTTATTTGGCCTTCCGCCAGGTGAACACAGGCAGCCCTTGGAGGTAGCAAATGAAGAACCTAGGTTTCGTGGCCATTTAAAAAAGAATTTTTTTAACTTTTATTCATTTTTGAGAGACAGAGATGGCACAAACAGGGGAGGGGCAGAGAATGAGGTAGACACAGAATCCAAAGCAGGCTCCATCCAGGCTCTGGGCTCGAACCCACGAACCATGAGATCATGACCTGAATTGAAGTCAGATGCTTAACCACCTGAACCTCCCAGGCTTCTCTTGGCCATTTCTTTGCTCACAACTGCGATTTTAGAGAAGAATCCACTAAATATAATGTTAAAAGTTATTTTTATATATCAACTTCCTTTATAAGAGAGGTGAAAAGATCTCTCGGAAACTCCTCTCAAGATTATGGCTATTTCTCTCCAAGGCACGGACTGCAAATATACACTCCCTTTGAAGAGCATCTCTCTAGCATTGTCACACTTGGCCTCCGACAAGCATGTGATGGTGGGGAGCGTCTGCCGTCCCTTACTGAAAGAAGTCCTCTGAGGGCAGGGAGGTTTTCTTGTTCATGTTTCTGACCCAGGCTCCACTCGTGTGTCCTTCACAGGAAGCCTTGAATAAAGGCTGAGGGATGCCTGGTGAGTGGGTGTATGTTTTCATAGTTTAAGGTCCTGTTTAGGGGAACCCACCTTTCATCTCTTCAGTCCACCACTTTTATTTTCTGTTGCATCTCCTATGTAGTGGGTACTCAGAGGCAGAGATTAAAAAAGAAAGTGTTTCTTTGCTTTCCAAGAGTTTATATGTATACACACACACATGACACAGCTAAGCAGCTAACCAATAGATGCATAATGCAGGATGGGAGCCCGGGGAGGCAGTGATTACCTTGATCAGAACAAAAGGGAAAAACTTCAAGAAGGAGGTGATTTTTGAGCCAGTTTTGACGGGACTGGTCTTTTAATAGCTTAAAAATATGCTTATTTGTATAGCTTGCAGCTAATGTATTAGGTGATTCATTGTTTTTTAAAGGGCCAGCCCTTGAAATTCCCAAGATGAGCGCAAAGAGAACTTAAAAGCAATGGAAAGAGAATGAGTCAGACAAATTGTTTTCCTGAAAGTAGGCATCCTGAGCTCTTTATGACTTTGTAATCATTGAAAGCTGAGTTACTCAGACCCGAAAATGATATGTTCATGTTTTTTCCTGCCTTCATCAGAAACACAACAGATTGCTGAGAAGGGCGGATGCACAAATCTAATGAACCATCTTTCAATTTAAAGAGTGCCCAGGAGTATTCATTAAATAAATAGCAGTAGTGGAGGTGTGCTTTGCTGAGCTTCGATTCCATGCTTTGTGCCTTCAGATTGCTTATTAAGTTAAGCATTTAAGCACATACCCACCCTCACACACATGCCTTACAAATAACAGAGACTTCAGAATTTAACTCTGATCTTTATCTTATTTTATTGTCTGGTAAGGACTGAATTATGTATTGATAATTTAGGCTTGATATTTACAGAACCCTAATATTATATTTTAGCATCTCCCACCATGTCTGGCATGTAGTAGGCACTCAGTGAATATTTATTCAGTGAATGGACAGACAAACAAGTAAGCACGTGGGATACCATTACAATACTCATGGAAGCCCTGGAAGAAGCAGCATTCCTGACAAAAGCATCTCTGTTTCTAAAGATCAGATACATAAGCCAGTCTTGACAACCTAGCAAATCATGGAACGATACCTGACTCCTTGAACTCGGGGTGAGAAGACCTGGATCACCACTCTAACCACCCCAGATCCTGTGTTCCAGTGCAAATCACTTGGTGTCTCTGACTCTGGTTTTCTAAACTGGTTTTGTCAGGACATTAAGTCCAATCTATATTCTGGTTTTCTCTCATGAACCTTCCTGACAGTCACCTCCGAACAGAAAATCTGTATTACTGTTTTTTCCTCTGGCCACATAAAAAGTATCTTGCCCGACGTGAAACTTTGACCTATTTAGTTAACCTTGCTTCCCTTTCATAAGTCAGATTGCTCGATTGTTGACCTCCTTTGTAAGGATTAAGGAATAGAAATGTAGAAGCTGAGATCCAGGTATTAGGATTCTGAAAAATACGAGGTTCTAATAGTGTAACAAGTCCTTCTCTGAGTCAGCATATTCCAGGAGTAATTATTAGAATGATCTAGATTATATGCATGTGCCGATAATCCCAAAATGATGTCTGTGGGGGTATCTCTTCCTAAATCTGCCTTACCTGATTCAGAGAATGCAAACAAATTGTAGTCATTTGCCTAAGCAGTACATAAAAATGGCTACTCGCTGACAGAAGTCTCTTGTGGTTTATAGTGGTCACTTTTTAATTTACCCTTACAACAACCCTCTGAGGTCGATATTGCTGTTCTCCCCATTTTACAGATGAGGAAACATAACCTCTGCGGTTGAATGTAAGACGTTAAGTAACTCAGCCAAGCCTGTGGGGACTTCAGAGCCCAGGCTTTATTTACATGCCGAAGCTCTGTTGCCTGCCTGTACATGTAATATGTCACAATGCCAAACAGGAATAATGTGTCAAGTTCATTGCTGTTTTGGATCACTTGATAGAGAAAATAGAATTTTTACGTTTGTTAATGTTTTATACAGTCCCACTAATGCTTCAATCAGGCACAGTCACAGACCATTGATTCAATTCGAACTTTTGACCACTTGGTTTTTAAGAGGTCAGACTGCCTTATAAATAAAAAATGCTGTCTACTAAATTTAGTGAAAATCAGTCAAATCCGATGAAAAGCAGATATTATGTCCATTTTCCAAGTAGGAAATTTAAGTCACCAAAAATAAATGTAAGCTCTTCTCTGCAACTTTGTTTCTCAAACTTGCTGCCTCAGGTTCTTGGCTCCTTCTGACTAAATCATCGTAAAGGGTCTGCACAGAGTGCAGAATATGTGGAGTTTGTGAGATGACTTTGCCTGTTGTTGGCCTCGTGTCATGCACCCTGGCACATGGTAGGCACTTGGTGAGGAACAGATATGAGCTCACAAGGTGGCTGGCTGTGTACGAAGTCAGTAGATGGAAAGATGTCCATCTCATCAAGATTTCATTGGAGGGGGGCGCCTGGGTGGCTCAGTCGGTTGAGTGTCTGACTCTCGATTTTGACTCAGGTCACGATCTCACAGTTCAGTTTGTGGGTTCAAGCCCCGCGTCGGGCTCCGTGCTGTGAGCACCGAGCCTGCTTGGGGTTCTTTTACTCTCTTTCTCTCTGCCCTTACCCTGCGTGTTCGCACGCTCGCTCTCTCTCGCTCAAAATAAATAAATAAATAAACAAACAAACTTAAAAAAAAAGATTTCAGTGGAGGAATGGCATAGCATCCCCAATTTAGTATTTCTTGAGGGCCTGCTATATGCGCCACAGTGCCTTATGCTGTTTTCAGATATAAGAACTTTATCTTTTCCGTGCCACTTTTAACTCTCCCAAGTAGCCCCACAGGGCAATGGGTTGAAACACTGACTAAGAGATAGTCTTGATTTCAGATCTCACCTCTGATGCTTTGGAGGGGAGAGCTCTGCAAAGGTGACTGGAGCTATTACCCTCCCCAGCTGAAAGAGGGGAGGGGATGATTCACTCATCCTAAAGATGATTGACAGAGAAGAATCTTCACTGAATCTAAAAGAAGCCTAAATGCAGCCAAGCAGACTCCCTAGAATGAGTTGCCGGGGAGAAGAGCAGTGGCACCGAACAGCTGCTAACTAACACATTGATTTTAGCTCATCAAAAGAATGCACTTTCCCACCATTCCATTATTTTATTCAGTACCTGCCAGCTGTTCAAAGGTTCTTAACATATTAAAAATGTTGCATTTTAAGAAAAGTCCAGCATGGCCCCAGTAAGACTGCAGGAAAAAGTGGTCGTGACCCGCCAGATTAGTGACCTATGCTGCTGTATATGGCTGTCTTTCTTTGTATTCAGCCTCAAGATGTGTAGTCTTACTTGAACCACTTCATTTTCCCCAGCTGGTTATTCCCCACTTAAAGTCATAATCCTTTGTTTCTGACACCATGAAAAAGGTTAAAGTGACTCCAGGGGACCAAGAAACAGAAAAGATATCATGACTATGGTTGGTCGTTAAATGGATTGTTTTCCAAGAGTTTTGCTTTGAGTTTCTAGTAAGCTTGAAATGGCTTGGTTTGGATGAACTGCCTTTAAAGTAATTTCCCATGATAAATATCTGTATACCCATAGGTAACACTGCTTTAAAGCTAATAGTTTAAAAAGGCGTGTGAAACCATATTGACTGGTTTCAGACTGCTTAGATGTACTGAGGAGCAAAGCACTGGTCTTCTAACTGCTGCTGAAGGAAAATCCATTTGGTCAACATCGTCGCTCACCATTTCAGCTCCATGTAATTTTTGAAATTGATTTTATTCTTCATTTTATAAAATTATACCCAGTGCTTGCCAGCTTATGGGTGCTTTTACAGTTAGTGTATGCACTAGAAACATAACCAATATTTTCTCCTGGTAAAGCTAAATAAAAGATGCACCTTCTAACTTCACTCCTGCAAAACCAACAATGCATTTATTTTAGATACAACTAACAAAGGACTTTCGGAGATGAAGATCCTCCGGGCTCAGGGTCATTTGACCCCTCAGGGACACGCTCATTGGCCCAAAAGTACAGGGAGGAGTGAAGCCCCGAGTGCCCAACCTTGGGGATTCACAGGGGCTCTCTCCTTAATCCTTCCTGAAACCTGGTTTCCTGTTTGTGGAATGATTTCCTTTTGGGGACAATTAAAATACATTATTTCAGGTTTCAGTCAGATCTTAGAGCCAGTGAGCAAGCACTGCCTTGAAGCTTTGTTGCTGGTTTTAAGCTGCAGCCAGAAAGCTGCTGTTGACCAACACAGGTTCTCTCCGTGTTGGGCCCATGTGACAATGGTGGCTTTAGGCATGTTGAAATGTGATTGTAATCAGAATTGATTTCTTGACAGCATACTTTTTATGGCCCACTCTTGCAGATACAGTTTTCTAATTATACCAATCTACTGTCAATGTTTATTACCTAAATTATTTGGGTTTTAATTATCCAAGGAAAAGTCTTATTGCTATATAGGTTTCCCTCCACATCCCTCCTAGAGTTAATATATCTTGGAAAACGTACACTTGCTTTCCCGTTAGTCTAAGCCAGATGTAGGTGTGAACCCTCCCCGAACGGAACCATTATCCTGAGTTAAACTCAGATGTGTTACTTCCCGACTCTGCTGGGAACACAGCACGAGTGAAATTGTTGGCACCAGAGTTTTGCTCAGATTGTAGGGGCTTCCAGACCCACTGGAAACATGACCCAGGAGGAAAAAGTATGAAGACCAAAATAGGACTGTAGCTCTTTCTAGTTGCGTATTTTATGAGACAGACTAGGGAGTATACCCTTGGTGTTTCTGGGCCAGTTTCAGAGCTGCTTCAGATCTCCATGTTCTTGAAAGTGGCCGTGATGGTTCAGGATTCTGACTTCGCCTGACACACTCAAGGGAGAGTGGTGTCTCCTGCACTAGTCTCACACCACCAAACAGCTGCCTTTAGTTTTTCCCCATCCAAGACTCCTCTGGATGATCGTGTGTGTGTGTGTGTGTGTGTGTGTGTGTGTGTGTGTGCGCGCGCGCGCGCTCACTGCAGGATTTCCACAGCCACTTCTTGTTTCCATGAAAAGCAGAGGGAGGGCTCCTTCACATCACAGACCTAAGCCACCACCCCACTGAATGTCAGTCCTTAATCTAGCCATAACTTCTGCTTTCTTCCCTAGCACCACCACTCAGGCATCCCTAGCTAGTTTCCATTTCATCCCAACACTAGCGTTTGATGCTATTTTTAGGGCTGCTTTTCGCAAAGTTGGTGGGTCTGCATTCTGTTCCCACTTTGTGAGAGCGACCGAATTCACAGGAATAAAGAGGGAACAGTGGAGTCCCCACTGACCCACAGATGCTGGGCCCTCTTACAGTGTTTGCAGAAAAGCTCAGTGGCCGCTCACCCCAGCACCCCTGCCACGTGGTGGAAGGGTGCGGTTCCAGTTTGTGTCTCCACCACATGGCACGTGAGCACCTGGCTCAGTCTACAGATGCAGGGTCTCCTGTACAGTCAGCCGCTCCCACCACAGGAATGGCCTGCCCGGCTAGGTGTAAACCCACGCACAAGTTCTTCGTATTAGAAGAATTAGAATGCAGTAAAATGCAGCATGCTTGATACCAAAACTATGTGAGCAGTAATGGGGTTGGTTTCGTAATGTCAGAAGGGGCATCAGAATTAGGCAGTGTCCTGGTTGAGGCATATACATACCCGCTGTAACTTCTCTGAGGAGAGGGTGCAGAAGGGGTGCAGAAGAGAAGCCCCGCAACTCTGGCCACCCTCCTGTCCCCTGGAAGCTCTGTATGGCATAGGGTGGGGGGGGGGGAGGGGGGTTGAGTGTCTTCCTCCCTGATCTGGGGGCAGGTGTGTGTCAGGCCACGGCGGAGAGTGCCAGGTGGTGTAGATGTACATTGGCAGAGGCAGAAAGAGAACTTGCCATTTTCTCCTAATTTCTCAGTTAATTGCTAAGGGCCTTTGCAACATTTTTAATATGTTAAGAATCTTTGAACAGCTGGCAGGTACCGAATAAAATAATGGAAGTGGTGGGAAAGTGCATTCTTTTGATGAGCTAGTTGCTTCACGTTGTGCCTGGCACTGGTAGGTGCTCCGTCTTGGTCCCCAGGAAGGCAGCAACATGATAGTTTCTTCCTCAGCGGTGGTGTAGCGTGGAGATAAAGAGCACAGACCACAGGGGTTCAGATCCCAGTTCTGCTGCTTTCTTGCTGTGGAACCTCAAGCGAGTTCATGCCTCCGCGTCCTTGTCTGTGAGAGAGAGTTCTGCTAGGATCCACCCAGGGTTGTTGTTAAGAATTAAATGAGTTAACGCAGAGACAGCACTTAGAACAGTGCCTAGCCCCTCTTGTTGTTACTAAAATGTATTATCATTGCCAATGGCGGCGGCAGCCATGCACAGCTCCCCACAGGGCTGGCCGCCGTTCTCCATGTCTAGCAGCTATTCTGGAAATATTCCTGAAAGCCTCTTAACTAGCCCCGGATTGCTAATCTAAGGTCCCTTTAGCTGCCATGTCACTCCCTGCCACATAATCAGCTGTTCCTCAGCTTGTACTTTGTAGGTTTTTTCTTCTCTGAAGTCTGCCACTGGGCAGCTGTCTCTGTCAAGTTTCATTCTACTTCTAAATATAGTCCAGCTAATTTCTGCCCTGTCATCAAGTTCAAAGGCTGTGTGACTTAGAACAAGAATGGTGGTTGGGAAGGCAGCCCTCATCCTATCCCAGCTTCATAGTCTTCTGACATTTTGTCGTCTCTGAAGGTAGAATGTAAAAAACAGCATTGCAAAAAGACGTTGCTTCCAGAGCCCGGCGCAAGGGTAGATCGGGGTTCCTTTGCAGAGCAGACGGTGAAGGTGAGGCGATCCCTCTGCCTTGCCTCACAGCCACATTGACCAACTGACAGGTCCATTAGTGGTGGAGGGTTCCTGTCAGCCTCTACGAGGCTGACCTGGCATTGGCGCCGGGTGTAATTGAATGCTTTGGGAAATTTGATTAAAATGTGAAAAGGATGCTTCCGGGTCATAGAGCTACAAAGGCTGTCTGGCGTTACACGAAAGGCAGGACCAGTTAGTTGTCCCTGCTGCGTTAGCTGCAGCTGAAGGAACAATTAGTGTTACATTCAGCCAGGAGACTTGACACCCCGTGTAGCTAGAGTGTCGGCTCTGATGTAGGATAGGTCAGTCCGAGTCGGACGCTTGCATGTCGCCTTTGAGAAGGAAGTTGGGGTTTCCCTAATGCAGTGGCCTTTTTGTGTTGCTCTTCATACGGTTTTTATGGAAAGGAATTACCAGCGCACTGTTTTCCTGAGAAAACCAGATGGCTGCACTGCCACGTTCACCAGGGCCTCAGAGATTTGTGCCGAGCTTATTAGCAGTTGCCGACCTCCTAAGAAGACCTTATCTAGAATGCTTGAAATGCGGGCTTGTGATCTAAAGAGCCAGAACAGGCAGCCCATGTGTGACTTTGTATTGATCCGTCATTCCCTGGGCAGCAGCGGCTCAGCCTCGTGTAGCTCGCCCCATTACCATCACAGATTTTCACATCCGCTTCCAGTTGTGTGCCGGAGCCACGTATCCCCCAGCGAAGTACGGTTCCAGCTTGGAGAGGCTTCATCACAGCACTGACACAAAAAGACAAACAGAAATCTGACTTGCCATGTTATCCATCCAATAAAAAAACCACCCAAGGGTAGAAGAATAGATATTCATCACGTCCCAGCAACTCAGCCAAGCCTGGGAGTTCAAGTGCAATATTTCTAGGTGGATTTAGAAAACCTTTCCTTGGCAAAGCAAAGAGCTCTGCTTCTGACAGCTCTTTTCACCAGCGGGCCAGCCTGTCTGCGTTAGAACAAAGGGAATCCTGCCTGTCTGATTTGGGCCAGATAGTGGTTTTCTACTTCCCCAGCGGTTTGCTGTACCATTGTGGAAGTTTGAATACTTTTCCTAAGTTAAGCAAAACTTCCTCTTCATTCTTCCTGCATTTGCCTTTATCTGCAGTCAAGCTTTGGCTGCTGAGGCGGCCTTTGCCCTGGTTTAGCATGAGCAGAATAGTAACATTGGCTTGAAAAGAGATTCAAGAGATGATTATGGGATTATTCAGTAGGCTTGTCACCAGAGAATTTATCTGTTACAAAGGGCATGTAGACTTTTTTTTTCTTATGGAATTTCTACTTTAGCAACCGTGTGCCTGTGTGTATATTACAGCATCTGCAATAGCTGAGCTTTCAGAGGACTTTTGTTCGTATGTCTTGCTTCTTCCCAGTATCTTGTTTTTCCAGAAAGTTCTTTTGCTTAACGAAGGTTCTCTGAAAGGGCAAGGGTTCGAGAGCCTTACCCGCAGTATAAAGTGAAAAAGACCCATTTCGGGGAAAGTGTGGTTTTATTTGCATTTCAGCAGGTAGGAGAAATCTACTAAAAATGTGTTCCCTCTGCATTTGGAAGCTTCAGCTTCCCCTGTGTGAGGGGAACATGTTTTTATCTTTCTTACTGAGAAACAAAGGATGGACTTAGCCGCATTTTTTTGGTTCTGCCAAACTGCTCTGAGCTGGCAGTTAGCTATAGTAGCTAAGGCACTTTGATGAGTGCCTTGGGGTTACTCTTATGCATAATTGTGGCAATTCTAATATTTAAAGGTGAACATGGTATGATAAAGAATGAGCATTCACATGTGATTTTTTTTTTTCAATGTACATGGTGATGGCAGCAGACATTAATTCCATCCGTGGATATTTACCATGTAGCTGCCATGGCCCAGCACTGACTTAGCTCTATTTATTGAGTAAACAGGACAGAATGGCCCCTGACTCACAGAGCTGACAGTCCAGAGGGGAGACATAGTAGTCTTCTTCACATGTCCTTGTTGAGCCCACCCAGGCGATTGTTTTCACAGAGCAAGAGGAGAGGCAGGGTTAGCTGTGTCTAGTTTGGCTCCGAAGGTCCGGAAGCCACTGCTGCCTCCATCAGCTGTGTGGTCTGAGTCGGTCACATGTGCCTGGGTTCTTCCTCATTTTGGAAACATTTGAGAACCATTTCTGTCATTTTGGGGATGATGTGAAGATGAATACAGTTACGATCCACTTTTGGTTTTTCAGAGGTAGAATATTCTGTCTGTTCCTTCTTCATTCACTTCTTTTCCTGCCTTCTTATTCTCACAATCACTGGGACTTCCAGCAGAGGATAGGCCTGGAAAGAGAAAAGACAGTGAAGTGAAGCCAAACTTCATGGGCCCGAAGATGAAGGACGCAGCTCAAGGGTAAAGGGTGTAGGGTTCACAGGGCTGACGGTGAGAGGGCGGGTGAGTTTGGGGGACAGTGGATTTCATTGCCCTCTGGTTCACCAAGCCAGGCTTTTGGAAATATGTTGATTCCTTTGACAAAAAGCTATATAAAAAGCGCCATGACAGTAGTAGAAGTCAAATACTTGCTGTTTACTGAAAGTGATTAGAATTTTCTGGTGGCATTTCCATGTTTAGGAAAGTACAGGTAGGTGTCTCAGAGGAGGCAGAGGGTGACAGTTTCAGATTTGCCTTCAGAATGCTGATCTTTCATTTTTTTGGAGATATATATATGAATTTTTTTTTTTCTTTACAGAATGAAGTTGGCCTACTGGAGTTCTTCCAGAATGTGATAAAAGAAACTAGGGCAGAGCCAAAAAAAGTAACTAGTTGGGTCCTCAACATTTTTCTGGGTTTTTTAAAGCAACGGAACCTTGCTGTCAATGAGAGGTGAGTAGGGTCTGGGGATTCTTTCTTCCTTTATGATGAACTCTGTGTCCAGAAGCAGTTTAAGTAGGGCAGGGCTGGTGTTTTGTTCTCCGTCGTTCCCCTTAAGATCTCCTAACAAGACACAAACACCCTTGTGAATTCCAGATTCTAAAGCTATCCGCCATCACCTCTGAGATTTCATTTATTTGTTCCAATCTCTGACTGTCCGTACTGCCCTTTGTACCATTCAGGGCTGGGGCCTGAAGATGAGTAAGACCAGGAGTCTACAAGCTGGTGGGGAATACAGATCTGTAAGAAAACAGACATTCACCTCAGTGTGGTCCTGTTAGGCCGGAGGCACACAAGGTGTCATGAATGAACACCAAGGGGGCCTGGCCTGAGGCCAGAAGATGACAAAGGTTTCCCGCGGAGGATATGCTGGAACCAGGCCCTGAAGACCTAGTGGGAGTTGCCCGGTGATGGGAAGGATGAGGGGATTCTGGGTAAGGGAGTGGCCATTGGACACTCAGAGACGAGCAGGCATGGAGGCTTAGGAAACCCAGAAACTTCGGGGTGCCAAGGGGGCACGCAGGAAAGCTCAGGAGAAAGCTGCAGAGACCACCAGAGGCCACCGTGCAAACACTTCTGTCAGCGGCCCTCAAAGCTATAGATCTCCAGCACACTCCAGTTTCACTCGGAGGGGTGGAATGAAAGAACAGACCAGAAGCAAGGAGCCTGTTGGCAGAGTGCCAGTAAGAAATGCCATGGGCCTCAGCTGAGGTAGGTGGGAGAGCAGTTATCTCACATCGCATGACTTCCAGTTCTTACTCGGACAGCGGAGCGACATGGAGGATAGTGTTTTTCAGCCTGGCGAGAGCTAGAGGAGGAGGAATGAGTTCAGAGGGAAGGGGCGGGGCAGGATGCCATGGTCCATTTTGGACGTGCTGAGCTGGGCTGCCTGTGGGACAGACATCCCCCTTACGGGCATAACCAGGAGGCAGGCAGATATATGATCTACCACTGACGGGAGATATCTGGCAGGTATAAATCCTAGAGTTCTCATTTGTTCGTTATTCAGCACATGTTTATTTAGACTCTGTGCAAAGCACTGTGCTAAGCATGGGAAGATCAGTCAGCACACAGATATAGTCCCTGCTCTCTGAGCTGACAGTCTAGAAGCTGGTGGTTACAAAGCAGTGAGCTAGCAGGTGCCCTGAGAAGGCGAAGGTAACAGTAAGCTAAGGCCTGAGGGAAAGATGAGTAAGGTTAGTCAGGCAAAATCCAAGAGGTAAGAGTGTTCCAGGTATAGGGAATAGCACGGGTAGAAATCTTGAGGTAAGTTCAGGCATCATACTTCTGGCAATGCAAGTGCATAGTCCAGTATGGGTGGAACGTGGATTTCGTGGCTTATAGATGGTACTTGAAGTTGTTAAAGCAGAAGAGAACTGTCAGGGAGGGTACGGCCTGATAAGATGGCTGAGGAAGGAGCCGGAGATGCTCTGGACTCTTAAGTGAGAAGCGTGGGCAGAGGAGGAGGCAGCCGAGAAGAAGTGGCAGAGAAGAGGAAAAGTAGGACAGAGTTAGCACCACAAAAGCCTAAGAAAAGGAAAGTTTCAGGAAGGGAGGAGCAAGCAGCAAACTTAAATGGGAGAAGGAGGGAGAGTGAATTCATCAGGAACCCCAGGCTGATGGCCGGGGCCTGGCAGGGTCCCGGTGGAAGGGGGAGCCCAATCTCAGCAGGTGTGTCATTTGTCTCAGCAGCCTCCCATGGCCACGAAGAAGTGGAGGAGGGGGGACAAGCATATGTTGATACATGATTCTGAAAAACTATTCCCTCAAAGGAGGTTAACACCATACAGTGCCAGTTTCACATCCAGCCTCTTGCTTGCAACGTGTATATGTATGTTGTAATGTGGCATTTGGGATCAATTCACTTCCTCACTTAGCTCCTTACCACCAGTGGCCTTGGATGAGTTCCCCTCTATGACCCTCCATTTCTTCTCTATGAAACAAAAATGACAGTACCTGCCTCCAAGGGTTTTTGAGAGGAAAATGCACAGTGCCTGGCACATAGTGAGCCCTCTGTGTTAGTTTCCTTCTCTTTGCCAGGTCGGTATACCAAGTACCAAAACAGTGGCCACCCTCAGTCCCCTAAATTCCTGTGGCATCTGTGGCCTTTTTGTCGTTCATTCCTGTCCTTTCAGGTTTGGCCTCTCTTCAGAAACTCCACTCTACACTGAAAATATTGTGGCCTTCAGTGAAGACTGGAACCATCTAGAAGAGTTTATGGAGGAGATACAACTGTATCTTAAGAATGGCCTTAAAGAACGGATAGGATTTGGTGAGGCAGAGGTCTGGGCAGCACCTGTAGGGAGCCAAGGGTGGAATGGCAAAGAACTGGCATGTTTTTAGACCGAGGAGGAGCATAGCTTACAGGAGCAGAGAATGGAAAACGGCACTGCTTCCTGTATGGTTGGAGCAGGGCTGGAATCTGAGGGTGTGGGAAGTCACAGGGGAGGTTAGCTGTGAATCCAGTAAATACGTGTAGAGCACCACTAAAAGGACCCCATCCAGGCCCTCAAGGAATTCTCCATCTCCTGGGGAGGACTAGACTCATGCATCAGTATTTTATTTCAAGGCAGAAAGGGGTGCTTCCTGTTTTAGAACTATACACAGTGCAGTGAGAGCAGAGAGGAGGGAGATTGATGTTGGCCAGGAGAAGCTGGGAAGGCTTCAAGGTGTGGTTTGAGCTTTTGGAGGAGTTACCGATCTGATCTTTAAATGTGTGGTTTTCCATGTTATTGGCTATGATTCTTAAAGTCACTGACTTTTCTTGGCAGAGACCTTAGATAACCTTTGGTTCAGCTCATTCCTTTAGCAGACAAGGTGGCACACCTCAGGTGGCGAGCTGCTAAGACTGGAAGCCACGTCCCCGGACTTCCGAGCTAGTTTCTTTCTATATTGGTCTATAAAATTAGGGGTTTGCTCGACAACCATGTTGGTAGCTGTTAAAGGAGCTAAGGTTAATAAATTAGCTTGTCAAGTGCACTTGGAGCCCCTGGTATTTACCCAAACAGTTCCTATGCACTAGAGTTTTAAGAACCCAAAGGGTACCCCGTTCTAAATAAAAGTATATGTAACTGTTCCAAAAGCAGGTAAAGAGGAAGCTAAACAATAGCTCTATCACACAATTTATGTAGATCAAGAGCTGAGGATCCAAAACCAAGCTGTAGGCAGCCTCTTTCTACACAGTTCAAAGAACCATTAGCTGGGCTGGATACACCAGCCTCACCTTGGAATAAACAGTAATTAGTGCACAACTCAGCTGCTGGGGCTAACATTTCCAGAGCTTAGAACGGCCGTAGCTGCGGAGCTTCGCAGTAGTCTCATGATGACCCCAGGCAGGGAACACTCTGGAGGTCAAGTTGGTAAGAACTGATTTTGCAAATTAGCACTCATCTTTAAAGACCTGTCATGGTGTTTAAAGGGTCCAACCAGAAAAGCTCTTGTTGAACTCAGCTTTTTAATTATTTTGAGCATATTGCTTTGAAAGTTGTTTTTCTGTTAACTCCTTCTAAATCTCTATTAATAACAGGTTTGATGTAGTTAAGAAAGTGGAAATTACAGATACCCTGGCCAAGCATTTCGTGGTGAGATCAGGCAAGCCCCTCCATCCAGTTGTCCAGTCTAGTTGAGTGCCCCAAACTTCAGGTCAGCCAGGGGCAGCGGTTCCTGAGGCACTAGCAGATCAGGGCAGGCTTTTGAGCCAGGAGGGGCTTGATGGTGAAGGGAAGGGAAGTCCAGCAGTGTGATGCATGGGATAGCATCCAAGTGGGGCTTCAGGGTTCAGAGCCTGTTAAAGATCATTCTGGCGGGCCTGTGAGCGAACAGTGCGTATGACTTCTTAAACCAAAACAAAGAATATGTGACAGAAACCATGTGTGGCCCACAAAGCCTTAAATACTTACTCTCTGGCACTTCCCGGAAGAAGTTTGCTGACCCCTGGTTTAAAACACATTTGGTGAGAGCTGGTTGAATCTCATGGTGGAGAGAATTGGACCCCGAAGAAGCAGCGGCAGTCTTGGGAACAGATGTGCTTCCTTTCCCTGGCAGCCTGAGGTGGAGGCAGAAGACCATGTGGGAAAGAATGCTCATTATCGGGCATTAATGGCCGGTGCTCATTATCGGGCCAGGAGTGAATGAGGGACAACCAGGGAGAGGGAAGAGATGGGAGGCCCAAGGAGAGGAGTTTTCACAAAGGGCTTTAAATGTAGCCCAGAAGTCAGGGTGCAGCAGAATGGGGAAAGCTGTTATGCTTGGCAACAAGCGAGGAGGGGTGTGATTTTTAAGAGAACATCCTCTGTAGAAGGGGAGGATTGGTGCTGGAATGGCACATGCTTACGAGGACAGATAGTAGCCACTAGTGCTAGATATTTATCCGTAAAAGTAAGGTAAGAGACCAGGCTTGCAGACTCCGAGATCACTTGCAGACATTTTCAAGATAGGAAGATCTGAGCATTTGTGAGGGTGCATGGTTAAAGCCAAGAGAGAGGAAACAAACATGCAGACGGGATCTGCAGGAGTGGAAAGTAATGGGATAAAAGCATGGGTTGAGGGGTTTGTTTGCTGGAAGAGGAGGAGGAGGGCATGATAGAAATTTCTGAGTCGTGCATCATGAGCTGCTGTCCTTGTGAAGTGAGAGGTGGGGGCAGGCGCTGAGAAGGGAGGTGGGAAGAAGATGCCGTGGCTGTAACAGTTGCTTTGGTGGGGCCACCGGATAGGGGTGTGGGGAATTCATCGAGAGGAACATAAGGATTATTGAGCAGCAAGAGCCACCTGGATGTCCAAGTCCCAGTGTCCTCCTCCAGGAGCTTCCTGTGTCCCATCTTAGCAGAAGTAGAGAAGGTGGACTTTGGGCTTGAAATGGGTGCAGAGATGGAGATGGGCTGCTCATTTCTCTGATGCAGGGAGGGGGCAGGGATGTGCAGTTGTAGAGGTGGCAGTGCGTCTGCTCCCGATGCAAGCTGGAGGTGGTGTCATGACCCTGAAAGAGTGCTAGCCGGACTAGAGGAAGTGGGCAGATGGGAAGGATCCCTTTGTACCTACACTGGCCTCAGGGGATTGGAAGCTGGCATGCAAAGCTTAAGCGTTTAGGTGTCAGATTCTTCTTAGTGGAGACACATTCACTGTCCAGAGACTGGCATCTGACAGCAACAAATCAGTAGCTTGTGCCTCGGCTGCCAATATGTTGCAAATCTGATGATGGTTTATTTATTTAACTGAGGAGTGGGGTCTTTCAGGATCCGTGTGACAGGTACTGATCTTTGTCATTGTCGTATTCAAGGTTAGCCCCGGCATATCTGGAATTAATGTAGGCGGTATACCAGATAGATATCCCTGTTGGTGGGAAGAGTTCTGTGACACAATTTCTTACTGACCGACTGTGTGTCAAGCATTTGTGGGTACAGAAAGATGAGTGAGAAATCTCAAATGCTGTTAGGTCAGTGGAAATGTTTTATGGTGTACATTTATGACCTAACTAACGAATTAAGGTCATTAGATGAAAGGCAAAGTATTTTTAGTTACGTCGTGTTCTATTTCTATTCTCCATCTCCATGTCCCTTATATCATCAACTCATATGGGAGAAGGGACCTTTTCTTTTTTTCATGCTCTAGAAATCCAGTTCACCCTCAATGCTTATTATGGGTTCTATACACTGTCTACACTCTAATCAGCCACTGTATTTTCTAGGATTGCAGAGCATCCAAGGAACCCACATTTTTAAAACAAACTGATTCTTTATTACTTGTCAGTAAGGTAGAAGGCTGGAAAGGGGGTTTATCAGTTTATTTCCCAGCCCTCTGTCCCTCTTGCTGCTGAGATTTAATCAGGGTGATTCACAGATGTTCCGAATGCCAACTTAATAACACCAGACAGTCTCCAAACTTAATTTCCACTTGGAATTACCTCTTATCCATACTTTGGGATAAACAAAGACTTTAAGGATGATGGTCTGCCTCCGTGTGTCAGCTGCTTCGAATGAACAACCCTAATGAGGTTTCACTGTGCTTGAATCAGAGTCCAGTAAGTCAGAGCTGGTAAACTTGAACTCAGTTGGTTTGGAATGCATGGAAACTGGATGGGGGCTAAGTGGCAATTTCCTTTTTATTATCTAAAAGCACGCAAAGAAATTAATTGTGATTGATGAAAACTAAGACAAAAGGTGTTTTCAAGTGGCGTTAAGCACTTCAAAAGTTTTAGCTTATACAGACATACTAACGTGCTATTTATAAGTCATTCCTATTTAAAACTAGTCCTCTAATGACCTCAGATAAACAGTGTTCTTTTAGCCTAGTTGCTGTATGTGTTTAAAAGTAGCAAAATCAGGGGTGCCTGGGTGGCTCAGAGCAGTGGCTCTTGATCTCGGCTCAGATCATGATTTCGGGGTCGTGAGTTCAGGCCCCGTGTTGGCCTCTGCCCTGGGCGTGAAGCCTGCTTTTAAATAATAAGATAGCAAAATCACATATTTTAAAAGAAATAGTCTAGGGGCACCTGGGTGGCTCAGTCGGTTAAGCATCCAACTTCGGCTCAGGTCAAGATCTCACAGTCTGGGAGTTCGAGCCCCACATCAGGCTCTGTGCTGACAGCTCAGAGCCTGGAGCCTGCTTCAGATTCTGTGTCTCCCTCTCTGCCCCTCCCCAGCTTGTGCTCTCTCTCTATCAAAAATAATAAACATTAAAAATCTTTTTAAAAATAGTCTATAGTTCAGTGTTACTTTTCACTAAGTCACATCCTAAAGGTATAGATATAATGGATCCTGGGCCCTTCTGTGGTGAAAGCTCTCAGAAAGCTGTTGTGAGCCTGTGGAGGAGAACAGTGTCTGTGCAGATGCCCATGGGGACAGTTAACGAAGCGGATGGCAGTCACTGCACTCTCTTAAGGAAAAGCTCTTACAATTAAAAAGAATTTATATTTGCATAAAAACACTCAGAAAAGTAGCCTTGTTAGCTCTTTTGTTTGAAGTAATTTTTAGACTGATCTTGCATTCGAAAATATTTAATTACTGAGTGGTAGGTTTTTTGTTTTTTTGTTGTTGTTGTTTTGTTTTTCTCTTGTCATGGTTCATGAATTTTGCAGCCACTCCTTTTTTTTTTTTTTTTTTTTTTTTTTTTGACTAATTAAACTGAGCAGTTGTTGCTACAACTTCTGCCAAACGGCCATTACTGTTGTGTGGTAAAACAACACTAGTCACCGAAACTTGTTATATCCTAACCTACAAAATAAATAGAGCCCCATTGCCCTGTTATTTCCATTCCTGGGTGTGTTATTTAAACCTACAAAATCGAGCACTCTTCTTCTCAATGGGTGTATGCTGACAGTGTGAAATGTACATTTATTTTTCTCTCCTTTTGGGGGCTGCTAGTCCTGTCACACCTTCTGTGCTGGCTGAGCTTCTCAACCTGCTGGACAGAAAAGTAATTTCTTCAGCAGCAGCTAAACAGGTATGTCCCCACTTCCTAAAGTTTCTGACTGCTCTGCTATTCCAGTAGATGTTATATGTGAAATTCAAATGCCGTCACTAACTGAATTTCATAAAGTATTAAATGCGTGTAAGGGCTGTTTTCATACTGAAAAGGTAGAAACATTTCAGTTAGCAAATGAAAAAAGGCTGGTATGTGCAATGCAGGTAATGTGCTTTCCATCTTTGCTAAGCAGGTGGTTCCTGTGTGGTCTTGCCTGGAACGTTTTCCAAACATTTGTTTATGTGAAAGGCGGGACTGTAGCTTTTGGGGGCTTCGAAGCACATGCACTGCCCCTGTGACCCCCACGAGGCCGAAGCCAGAGCACCTTCAGCACTGCTCCCCGGCCCTCTAGTTCTTCTCAGTCCCCTGCAGGCTCCCAGTCAGTGCTAGGGCCTTATTTGTTTTCATTGCATGATTGCCCCCTGAAATTTAGTCTTCCAGCAAGGAGGATGAGGTCAGACAGACTGCCTCTTGTTTAGTAGATAAAACTTTATACACGTGCGCAGTGTATGCAAACTGAGAAAAACAGCATCGTCATCAAAGGTGGCCTCTGCCTCGTCTCCTTTCCACCTGACAGTCATAGGTGGGTGAAAGGTTCCTGGAATCCAGAAAAGTCTTAAAGGATAAAGAACACCAAGGTGGCTGCCTTATTTCGACTTTGGGTATCAAAGCCATCAATGCTTCAGCCAGAAACTTAGTGTGACTTTAATGGTGCCTTCTGCATTTAATATTTATACCACATCAACAGTAGTGGCAGGCACAAAGTGAGGCTTTGGAAAAGCAACTGCTTTTGGCTAATTATGAGGCGTTGTGGCACTCACACCCAGCTCTGTGCAGTGAAACTGGAGACAGAACTAATAAAGTCTCTGTTTACCCACCGCCCAGTGAGGCTGTCGACTACAGGGACCATGGCACATGTAGGAAAGGATTTGAGTTGCCTGGATGTCAGAGGAATACAAATGTTTATGACAGTGCTCAGCAGTGACAGAAAGATTAGGTGGCCTGAGGGCATCTATATATATATATGTATGTATACATAACAGCAGATGAATTGTAGCATTTGAAATGAAAGAAGGGAAAAAAAATCTTCCCCTTCTCACTCATCCTGCCCCACCAGACAAGGAAAAGGGAGGAAACCTAGTGCAGGGAATGTGATTGGTTCGGTAGGACCAATGGAAAATGCTAGAAGATGCTGATGGTTGGTTCAGATGTAGGTAGGGACACCTTAGATTGTATCAACTTTCAGCATGCTCAAAGGAAGCAGGGTGCATCCTGGCTGCTGTGAGGTAATCAAACTGAAATAAAAGTCTGACTAGAAAGGTGTTAAATGTATGTTGCATGAGGGAATCTCCTGTGTATATTATTGCCTTGGGGGTTTTGCTTTATTTATTTTTCTACTTTGTTTTCTGTATTTAATAAAATCATGTATGATTTTCTGGTGGAAAAAAAAGGTATTTTTTCATTATAAAGAATTTAAGTAATATAGAAAAAGATAAAGATCTTCAAATTTTACCACCTTGAAATAACTACCATTAATATTGGGTGGACACCCTTCCAGGCATCCTTCCATGCACATGTACTATTAGAAGGATGGATTGATGGGATGGACAGACATGAAGTTAGAGAAATAAAGACTTTAGAAAATAAGAAATAAGAGGTTATAGTGATTTTTTTTTTTTAGTTTATTTCTTTATGAGCCAGGCAGTTCATTGGCTTTTAGTATATCCACAAACCTATTCAGCCATCACCCTATCTAATTCCAGAACATTCTCATCACACAAAAAACCAAACCATTAGCAGTCATTCCCCCACTAACCCCTTGCCCTAGGTTACTACTAATCTACTTTCTGTCTCTGTGGATTTGCCTATTCTGGACATTTAATGTAAATAGACTTGTACAGTATGTGGCCTCTGTGTCCGGCTTATTTTACTTAACGTGATGTTTTCAAAATCCATCTATGTTTTAACATGTGCCAGTACTTCATTTCTTTTTAAGGCTAAAGAATATTCTACTGTAAGTATATGCCACATCCGTAAATGGACATTTGAGTTGTTTCCAGTTTTGGGCTCTTATTGAACATGCTGCTTTGAACATTTGTGTTCAGATGTTTTTGTTTGAGCATCTGTTTTCAAGTTGGTTACGTATAGACCTGTACGAACGGAATTTCTGGGTCATATGGTAGTTGTACATTTAACATTTTGAGGAGCCGCCCGACTATCTTCCAAACTGGCTGCACCCAGTTGCATACCCATCAGCAATGTATGAGGGTTCCTGTGTCTCCATATCCTTGCTAGCACTTGTTATTGTCTGTCTTTTTGATTATAGTCATCCTAGTAGTAGGTGTAAAGCGATAATCTCACTGTGGGCTTGATTTGCATTTCCCTAATGACCAACTACGTTGAGCATCTTTTTGTGTCTTTTGTAGGGTACTTTTTTAAAAGGAAAATGTTACAATTAACTTTTTACTGAATTTTTAAAAAGAATCCAAGTAGGTCTTGGCTTCTAGAAACCCTGTGAGCCGGAGGGTGCTCCAGTAGAGCAGACTCTCTGCTTCTACTCCTTCTTGGTGTTTCCCTCTGACGGATTGGGGTTCTATTAGTAATTAGATGACCAGGAGATGAGGAAAAAAAAGTAGACAAAGTAACTGACTCCTAAGGATGACAGATATGTAGAAAGAGCCATCCTGTCCTTAGAACACTCTGAGTTCCAAAGAATCTCCCACTTTATGTCTAATTTACTATTAACCCATCACTCTCCCTTACATCATTGCCCATTATTTCATCCCTTACACATTTCACCGCCCCTTCCTTGGAGGTACTCCGGCAGTGCTCCTGAGATTTACAGGCCTCATCCCCTTGGCACCCCAGGGGCAGGGATGTTGACAGGTTGCTATGATGCAGCACTCCTGTTTTTCAGAAACGGAAAGAGAAAAAGATTACTTATCATCATGAGCAACCTCCTGGTAACTGTGGACAAAAGCATCTCGATTCTTGTCACAGGATCTAGTTCTAGCTGTTGAAGTTGTGGGTAGCTGCCCCTGTCTCCCTCACCAAGGAGAGGACCGTCAGAGTCACGGTTCACCTGCAGACCTGCACCCTGGGATCCTGAACCTCTTGTGAGTCAGAGACCCTGGGTGTTGTCCACAGCCAGCCACAGCCCCAGGGGAAATGGTGTGGACTGTGTGCATGCCTCCTTTGTGCACACTGGAAATAGATGTGGCTTATCCACTGTCTCTTGGGGATTGTCCGGTTAGCATTTCTAGTGGAACCAAGCCAGGTTATGATTCCATAGCAATGGAAATTGAATTTTAACATGTTAGGTATGCCACTTAACCCGTCTCCTCTTGTCTACTTAGGGATCTGCTTTAAAGAGAAATCACCAACCCCTTTTAATGCAGAAAATGTTATATGTAATGCAGTAAAACTGTTACAAATGATGTGATGTCTTTTTCTCCCTTTTAGTGAGTGCTTCAGTTCTATGTGCATTTTACTGTGCCCTACTTCTTTTCAGGGCTTGGGCTGATGTTTGTGCCTTTCTAGAAGAATGACCTTTCACAGTTCTTGCCTTTGAGCAGAGGGGACACCCCTTTCTGTTCCTGTCCCGGCCCCCTCCCTACCTTCTCCTTTCAACAGGCCTTTCCTCCACACTCTGACCCTGGAAACCCCTGGACAGGTGAGAGGCCCAACTGCTTTCCTTCCATCCTTCCTTCTAGATACTTTAAAAATAGCTTTAGCGAGACACAATTGGGTAGTAGTTGAAAGGGTGTGTGAATTCAGTCCCCAGGGAACTTAAGGCTGCCCTATGTGTCGGAGCCGGCTCTGTGGTCAGTGTGTGATTGGGGGTTCCCAGGTTGCGTGACCCCATGCTTTTGGTGGCCATTTAACACAGACGGCCAACATTACCCTAAGAATCCTGTGTTAGGGACTTTGATCTTGGGTGGGCAGCGGCAGGGCCTGGGAGCTGCACTCCTAGCCAGAAACAGTTGCACTTCGATAGCACTTCCCAGGGTGGTGATTAAACACAGACAAAAGCTGAGGATTTATGCTGCAGCACGAGGCTGGCAAGTACAGAAGCCATTATGTTTGCAGCAAGAGGGCTGGGGAGCCCTGTTGAGTCTGGCCTGGAGGTGGAAGGCCCCTTCAGTGATTCTCACCCTGCTGGGCTTCGGCCAGGAGAGCACAGACTGTGTCTCAAACAGGAACGAGCAGAGGATTAGACAGCTGGAGTCTACTGCATCGGCCCAGGGGGCTGGGGCTGGGCTGCGGTGGCCACTCGACCAATTGAGGAAGTTAATAAGCTGGTATGTTTTCACTCTGGGAGTAGAGAACACCCCAGACGCAGGGCTCCCATTTGTTCCTGGAGGCCGCTGAAATGTTTCTCCGGCGTCACTCTGTATCCCCGCCCTACCTCGCTCTACTTTCTCGGGGAGCAGCCAGCCCCTGCATTTAAAAGTATCCATCCCAGCACTGTCTTGCGTTTCCTCTTGAATGGTGTGGTTTGGCAGCGGTTCCCGAGCTGCCTCACATCGCCTCTGTTCTGGTGTTTTTGGCTCAGGCTCATCCAACCAGCGTTCGAGCCTGTCGGGTCCCACTGTATTAGGTGCCAGGCAAAGGCTGAGCCCCTGGTCAGCCTGCTCGGGTCCGCTGTGTGCTGTCAGCCACGGTGGCTGTTGCAGGCCAAGAAAAATGATGCAGGCCCAGGAGCGGCCTCCTGGGTCGGCCAGGTGTGCCAGCTTACGATTCCCAGGCCCCAGGGACCGCCCACGTCTGCTGAGCTTTCCACCGCATCTGCCTATAAAGAGGTGCTGCATAGATTCCTGAGTCCTCACAGGTGATTGCACTTTTGAGCCAGGGATCTAGATCCCTCTTGAGATTTCCACATTCTCCTGCTGAATGTTGGACATTTTTTAGGCACTGTTTTAGGAGACTGTGCAGATGAACAAAATAAACACTGGTCAAAGTCTAAATACTTACCAGAGGGCTAATTTAATCATATTATAAATATACTTAATGGATTTAATTTTTTTATTAATATGAAAAGTAGTTCTGTAGCAAGTAAAACAAAAGCAGATCACAGACTGTATATATGTTGTGATTGCAACTGTGTTCTCAAAGAAAAATAGGGGAAGGAAAAACCCCAAAATACTAACATTTATTATCTTGAGGGAATGGGAAATACAGGTGATTTCTTTTTATCGTTTTTGTATTTCCTTATTTTCTATAGTGAACATGTTTTTAATAGAAGTATAGTTGACACATAATCTTACATTAATTTCAGGTGTACAACTTAGTGACTTAACATTTATGTACATTATAAAATGATCACTATAACTCTGATTACCATGTTACCAAAGTTTATTATTGACTATAGTCACTATGCTGTACTTTGACATCCCTGTGACTTGTTTTGTAACTGTAAGTTTATACCTCTTAGTCCGCTTCACATATTTCCCACAACCACCATTTTGTTCTCTGTATCCCTGAGTCCATTTGTCTTGTGTTTTTTAGATTCCACATACAAATGAACTCATATGATATTTTTATTTCTGACTTATTTCCCTTAGCATAGCACCCTGTAGGTCCATCTATGTTGTCACAAGTGGCACGATTTTCTTTCTTATGGCTGAGTAATATTCGTTTGTATATATATACCACATCTTCTTTATCCATTCATCTTCTGATACACACTTAGATTGCTTCCATATCCTGGCTATTATAAATAATGCTGCAGTGAACATACAGATGTATATATCTTCTCAAATTGTTTTTTTTTATTTTGTTTGGATAAATATCCAGAAGTGGGATTACTGGATCATACGGTGGTTCTATTTTTAATTTTTTGAGGAGCTGCCACACTGTTTTCCAGAGTGGCTCCATCAGTCTACATTCCTACCAACAGTGTATGAGGATTCCTTTTCTCCTCACCAACATTTATTGCTTCTTGTGTTTTGTTTTTAGCCATTCTGACAGAAGGTGGTACCTCATTGTGGTTTTGATTTGCATTTCCCTCAAGATTACTGATGTTGAGCATCTTTTCATGTGTTTGTTTGTCATCTGTATGTCTTCTTTGGAAAACTGTCTATTCAGGTCTTCTACCCGTTTTTTAATCAGATCATTTGACGTTTTTTGGTGTTGAGTTGTATGAGCTCTTTGTATATTTTGGATATTAACCCCTTACTGGATATATCACTTGCAAATATCTTCTCCCATTCAGCAAGTTACCTTTTCATTGTGTTGATGGTGTCCTTTGATGTACAAAAAAGGTTTTTGGTTTGATAGTCCCGTTTATTTTTGCTTTCATTGCCCTTGCCTGAGGAGACAAATCCAAAATAACATTGCTAAGACCAGTGTCCAAGATTTTACTGTTTTAAGAGTCTTATAGTTTCAGGTCTACATCTCCGTCTTTAATCCATTTTGAGTTAATTTTTGTAAATGGTGTAAGAAAGTGGTAGTTTGATTATTTTGCATGTAGATTTATTATATTGCATTATATTCATTGACTCCTTTGTCATAGATTCATTGAACATATCAGTATGGTTTTATTTCTGGCCTCTGTTCCATTGACCTCTGTTTTTTTTTTCCCCCCTTTTTGCCAATATCATACTGTTTTGATTACTGTAGATTTGTAGTACAGTTTGAAATCAGGGAACATGCTGCTTCACACTTTGTTTTTATTTCTCAAGATTATTGTTGCTATTTAGGGTCTTTTATGGTGGTTCCGTACAAATTTTAGGACTATTTGTTCTAGTTCTGTGTAAAATAATGTTGGCATTTTGAAGGGGATTGTATTGAATCTATAGATTAGTTAGTATGGACATTTTAACAATATAAATTCTTCCAGTCAGTGAGGATGGAATATCATTCCATTTATTTGTGTCATCTTCAGTTTCTTTCATCGGTGTCTCATAGTTTTCAGAGTACAGGTCTTTCACTCTGGTTACATTTTTTTCCCCCAGGTATGTTATTTTTTTTGATGCAGTTGTAGATGGGATTGCTTTCTTCTCTTTCTGGTATTTCATTATTAGAAAAGCACAACCAATTTCTGTATATTGTATCCTGCAACTGAATTTGTTTATTCTAATAGTTTTTTGGTGGAGTCTTTAGAGACTTCTTAGTATCATGTCATCCATAAATAGTGACAGTTTAACTTCTTCCTTGCCAATTGGATGCCTTTTCTTTCTTTTTCTCCCCTGATTGCTAGGACTAAGCTAGAACTTACAGTACTATGTTGAATAAGATAGTGGCAAGAGTGGCCATCCTTGTCTTGTTCCTGATGTTAGAGGAAAAGCTTTCAGCTTTTACTGTTGAATACGTTAGCTGTACGTTTTGCATATATGGTCTCTATTATGTTAAAGTGTGTTTCCTCTCTAGCCACTTTGTCATAAATGGATGTTGAATTTTGTCAGAGGTGGTTTTTTTTTGCATCTACTGAGATTATTACATGATTTTTATCCTCATTTTGTTAATGTGGTGTATCATGTTGGTTGATCTGTGTATGTTGAACCATCCTTGCATCCCTGGAATAAATCACTCTTGATCATGGTGTATGATCCTTTTCACATACTTTTTAATTCAATTTGTTAACATTTTGTTGAGGATTTTTGCATCTGTTGTTGATCATGAATATTGACATGTTATTTTATTTTTTTAATTTTTTTTTGGTAGTGTCCTTGGTTTTGTTATCAAGGTAATGCCAGCCTTGTACAATGAATTTGGAAGTGTTCCTTCCTCTTCAATTTCTTTAACAATTGTTTGAGAAGTATAGGTTAACTCTTTTAAAAATGTTTGGTAGAATTTGCCTGTGAAGCTGTCTAGGCCTGGACTTTCGTTTGTTGAGAAATTTTTATTACTGATTCAATTTCATTATTGGTAATTGGTCTGTTCAGATTTTCTATATCTTCCTGATTCAGTTTTGGAAGATTATATGTTTCTAGGAATTTATTCATTTCTTCTAGATTGTTCAGTTTGTTGGCATACAAGTTTTCACAGTTGTCTCTTACAATCTTTAGTATTTCTCTAGTATCAGTTATAACTTCTCTTTCATTTCCTATTTTATTTGGAACCTCTTTTTTCCTCAATGAGTCTGACTGAAGGTTTGCCAATTTGGCTTATCTTTTCAGAGAAATAGCTCTTGGTTTCATTTATCTTTTCTATTTTTCTTGTTTTGTTTTTTGGTGTCTATTCATTTCCACTCTGATCTTTATTATTTCCTTGCTTCTACTAAGCTTGGGCTTTGCTTGTTCTTTTTCTAGATCCTTTAGGTGTAACGTTAGTTTGAAACTTTTCTTGTTTCTTGACGTGGGCCTGGATTGCTGTAAACTTCCCTCTTATGACATTTGTGCTGTATTCCATAGATTTTGGAATGTATGTTTCCATTTTCATTTGCCTCGAGGTATTTTTATTATTGCATCTTTGATTTCTTTGTTGACCCATTGGCTGTTCAGTAGCATGTTGTTTAGCCTCCATGTTTCTGTGTTTTCCAGGTTTTTTTTCCTTGAAATCCGTATCCTTGAAATACAGTCATGGTCAGAAAAGATGTTTGATACGATTTCAGTCCTCTTAAATTTATCAAGACTTGTTTTGTGGCCTCACATGTGATCTGTCCTGGAGAGTGTTCCATGTGCACTTGAAGAAAATATGTATTCTGCTATTTTGGGGTGGTAGGCGTCCATCTGGTCTATTGTGTGATTTAAGGCTACTGTTTCCTTATTGATTTTCTGTCTGGGTGATCTTTCCATTGCTGTAAGTGAGGTGTTACAGTTCCTTACTATTATTGTACAGTTGACCCTTGAATGACACAGGTTTGAACTATGCGGATCCACTTACACACAGGTTTTTTTTCAACATATATTAGAAAGTTTTTATTTTGTAAATATAATTTTTTTCATAATGTCTTTTTTTTTTGCTGTATACATATAACAGTGTTTTGTATAAGACAGTATTAATATAGGTACTGACATGATACTTGTACATTAACTTATGGTATTGATAAGTACAGTAATATATTTCTCTTATGATTTTCTTAATAACATTTTCTTTCCTCTAGTTTATTGTAAATATATCTAACATACAAAATATAATACTTTATAATATAAAAGTATATAATATATCTAACATACAAAATGTGTTAACAACTGTTTATGTTTTCAGTAAGGCTTCTGGTTTACAGTAAGCTGTTAGTACTTAAGGTTTGTGGAGTCGAGAGTTATATGTGGTTTTTGACTGCACAGGTGATCAGCACCCTTAAGCTCTGTGTTGTTCAAGAGCCTGATGTATTACTGTTAATTACTCCCTTTGTGTTAATATTTGCTTTGTATATTCAGGTGCTCCTGTATTGGGTGCAAAGATACTATAATTGTCATCTTGTTGGATTGATCCCTTTACCATTATGTAGTGCCCTTCTTTGTCTTGTTATGGTCTTTGTTTTCAAATCTATTTTGTCTGATATAATCATTGGTACCCCAGCTTTCTTTTCATTCCCATTTACATAGAATGTCTTTTTCCATCCCTTCACTTTCAATCTTTGTGTGTCTTTATGTCTGAAATGAGTCTCTTGTAAGGTAGCAAATGTGGGTCCTGGGTTTGGCGGGGGGGGGGGGGGGTTGTTGTTGTTTTGTTTTGTTTTTTTAATTCATTCAGCCACCTGATGTTCTTTGAATAGAACATTTAATTCATTTACATTTAAAGTAATTATTGGTAGGTATGTACTTACTGCCATTTTATTAGTTGCTGGTTGTTTTTGTAGTTCTTTTCTATTCCTTTCTTCTTCTCTTGTTCTCTTCCCTTGTGGTTTGATGACTTTTAGTGTTATGTTTGAATTTCTTTTTCTTTTTATTGTGTGTGCCTATTACAGGTTTTGGTTTACGGTTACCATGAGGTTCATAATATAATACCCTACGTATATGGCAGTCTGTTTTAAGTTAATGGTCACCTAAGTTCAAATACATTCTACAAGCACTATGGTTTTCCTCCCCTTTCCATTGTTTTGATGTCATATTTTCAGTCTTTTTGTATATTGCTTAACTAATTTTTATAGATTAGCTGATTTTGCTTTTGTCTTTTAACCTTCATACTACCTTTACTGTATGTTTGCTTTTATCAGAGATTTTTTCCTTTCACAGTTCTCTTATAGTTGTGGCCTTTCCTTTTTTGTTTCCAAAAGCCCCTGTAACATTTCTTCTAAAGCTGGTTTACTGGTGATGAACTCCTTTAGCTTTTGTTTCTCAGAAACTCTCTCTCCTTAATTCCAAATGATAACCTTGCCAGGTAGATTTGTGGTTGTAGGTTTTTTCCTTTCAGCGCTTTGAATATATCATGCCACTCCCTCCTGGCCTACCAGATTTCTGTGGAAAAATCAGCTAATGGTCTTATGGGGTTTCCCTTGTCCATAACTAGGTGCTTTCCTTTTGCTGCTTTTAAGATTCTTTTTTTCTTTTTGCTGTTCATCTCAGGGGACTTCCACTACCCTGTCTTCCAGATGCCGATTCATATTTGCTCTTGCTTCCTTCTACTGTATTTTTCATTTCAGTTATTATATTTAGCTCTCATTGGCTCTTTTTCATATTTTCTCTTTGTTCATTTTTCTCCCAAGTTTGGTAAGCATCTTTATGGCTGACCTTGAACTATTTATCAGGTAGATTGCTGACCTCCATTCTGTTTAGTTCTTTTTTTGAGGTTTGTCTTGTTCTTTTGTTTGGAACATATTCCTCGGTCTCCTCGTTTTGCCCGACTCTCTGTATTTGTTTCTATGTACTAAGCAGATCAGCGACATTGCCCAGTCTTGAGGAATGAAGAAGGTATGTGCTGATCCCGACTACTCCCCAGGGGTGGTGCACAGGAGCTGCTTGGAGGGGCACCTCAGGGGAACATCTGGGTGGGTTGAGCAGTGCTTGCAGGGTAGATGGAGAGTATCAGAGATGGTGCCCACCAGTGCTTCCATTGCACGAGAAAGTTCCCACAAATCCATGCACCTCTGGCACATACCCTAAGGGTAGTCAATAAATCTCCTCCTTATATGGCCCAAGCGCTTTTCTTTTTTTCTTTTCTTTTTTTTTTTTTTTACCTTTGTTTATTTTTGAGAGAGAAAGAGAGAATGCAAGCAGGGAAGGGGCAGAAAGAGGGAGACACAGAATCCAAAGCAGGCTCCAGTCTCTGAGCTGTCAGCACAGAGCCTGAACTCACAGGCTTGAACTCACGAACCACGATATCATGACCTGAGCCAAAGTCGGACGCTCAACCTACTGAGCCACCTAGGCGCCCCAGCCTGGCACTTTTCAAACGGCTGCCCCTGAGCTGGGTGTCAGAGTGAGTTTGTACTCCAACCTTTTAAGAGCAGAACCTCATTTCCTGTAGCCCTTGTGCTCTCCCGGAGCTAAACCCTGCTGATTTTTAAAGGCACACGTTACTGGGGGGCTCATCTTCCCAGTACAGGTCCCCGGGGCAGCAGCGCCTGACGAGCCTGAATCCTAAACTCCTCAGGGGGGACCTCTGCATTGATTTCCCTCCTACTTGTGGACTGCCACGCCAGGCGTGTAGGTCCTGACTAGACCACGTCTCTGCCCCTCCTGCCCACCTCACTTTAGGTCTTTAGTTGTGGAAGAGCTGTTCTGCTAGTCTTCAGGTTGTCCTCAGAGACGATTGTTCTGGATGTAGTTGTAGTTTTGGTGTGTCCTTGGGAGGAGACAAATTCAGGATCTTCTTACTCCGCCATTTTCATCCTATCCTCCCCAACATGTATTTACTCATATAATTAGAAACAATGTTTTGCAGTTTAAGAAATTTAAGAAATTTCTAATCTAAGAAGTAGATGAGAGAAATTCTTCAGACTTGCTTTTCTGCCTTACACATTGTTCCGTTATCCCTATGCTGCTGATGCTCCACTAAGAAGTTTGTTGAAGGCAGGGAAAGTTCTTACCTGTTTTTGAGCCCTTCTCCCTCAATGCCTCACCCATTTTCTGGCTGAAAAAATAGTTGAAAAGTTGGTTGGACGCATATATAGTCCGTGTTTTTCTAAGAGCAGGGACAGGTTTTCTCTAAGCAGCCAGGCCTGTGCAGCAGTAGCCAGAGGGGTGCCCTGCGGGGGGGCTTCTAGGAAGACCCACCAAAGACACCGCTCAGCCACAGTCACCGTGAGTATTCTGATAGCTGAGCGGAAGGTGCACGGACCATTGTAGCCACGGTAAATATTTGTGGTTTGTCTTTGTCCAGACTGGGGAAACCTTTGAGCCCTGCAGAGATACAAAGCATCTTCCCCTTCATTTGCTTTGCCCTGTGTGCTAATTATTGACAAGCTCCATATTTCTGGGAGGAATGGCTCCTGGCTGGCCTGTCCTGAGCCCGAATGTTCATAAGGAACATCCAGTGCTCAGTACTGACTGCTGGCAGAGGTGAAGGAGGTGCCGCAGGAGACTAACAGGGGAGCCCATACCCCACCCCTTGCGTTTACACTAGAAAAACAAGAGGAAGGAGGAAAACTACCGTAGGAAATGCCTTCTTTAAAAATGTATTCCTTTCTTCCCCAACTTTGATAAGTTTGGGGATTTGTTGCTGTTATTTATTTATTTATTTTTTTTTTAGGTAGAAAAATACACCATTAACATTCGTTATCGTAGCCAGATTTGGGTCTAGCTCCACCAGTAGGGGATAAACGTGGCATGGCAGAGGCCCCTGTGGATTATGATTTATGTTTTTAGTTATTTTCCCTTTTGTAACTTATTATGGGGCCACTTTCTTGCCCCCCTGAAATCATAATTCCCAGCAGGCTGAGCTTTCTGGACTTCATCTCAGTGCAGTGGTTACATCCCTCAGCCTGTGCTGCCCCTGCCTTCAACAGAATAATAGCACCTCAACTAATTTATGCAGTGGGCGTGAAGCAGAGCTGGCCCTGGCCCTCTGACTCCTGGCGGCAGGGGCCCTGTGAGTCCTCAGCTCCCAGCTCCTTCCAGCCTCTCCCGGCCATGTGGTTTGAGTCCATGAGTGGGAAGGGCCCGCTGTCCCCACGGGCCCCGTCTCAGGCTCTGTTCTATGGGAACAGCTCAGCCTGGGTAGACTCTCCAGGTGCTTCAGGAGAGACAGGGAATTCCCATGGGGCAGCCCCGCACATCTGGGAATTCACTGAATCTGCTCTACCTCAGCTCCGCTTGTCCTGGCCGTGGCAGGTGGAGCAGGTCCTCACTTCTCCGTCCCTCTCTCCCTCCTCTGGCCCCTAGGTGTTTGAGGAATTGTGGAGGAGTAAAGGGAAGACTCCATCACAGATTGTCTCAGAAAGGAAGCTTGAACTGATGCAGGATGAAGAGGCACTGGAACGGGTGTGCCACGCCATGATGGAGGGGCATCCTCAAGTGGTAATTAACGGTCACCACAGGGTGGAGAGGGTCTACTCTCCTGGTCAGGCCAGGCCAGGGCCAGCCTGAGGACTCGGCCAGGAGCCTCTCCACTGCTCCCTTTCACCGCCCAGAGGCACTTCCTAATTAGGGCCGGCCCAGCTTGCTCAGCAGTTCCCTAAAACACTTTATCCGTTTTTAACTAAGGTCAAGAGCTGAAATTTGGTGACTATTAGAAAAATACCACATTTCCTAGAAGGAAAATCCACCCCTGGAGTTTCATCTCATGCAGTTCAGTTTACAGGGGTGTTTATTGGGCTCACCGGATCCACGTTTTGACCTCCCAGCACGGCACCCTCTCCCAGGGCGGGCACTTTGAGTCTGTTACCACTCACTCTGCTTTATAAGGAGACCGCTCACTAACAAGCCAGCAGGCATGACTGCAGAAAGGGAAGAAAGATGGGCAAACACTTTAGCTCCATGCCTAAAAGAGGTGGGAAGAAAGGCAGAAAGGGAAATTACTTGTAAATTATGGAGAAAATCCTTGACAGGAGCGTAGCTGAAAACCAAGTCATTCTGTGTTCTGAGCACAGAACAAAATATAAAAGCGAAAATGAGTGCCATCCCTTCCTCCCCAAGTCTAATCATACTGTCCAGAGATTTTTTAGTGGGTAAAAAATTGCTAGCATCTCTTTCAGAATAATACCCACCCACCCATCGGCTTGCCGGGGACACTAACAGCTCTGAAAAGAGCTCTCGATAAGGAAAATGAGCTTGCGCTGGGTCCAGCAATCTCCGTCTTCCTGCCTCATCTGTAGTGACTGATAAAGACACACTTTCAGTTTCGGACTCGTCCTGCGGCACTGAGTACAGATGCCCACAGACGTTATTACCCATCAAGATGCCGCAGAGCCAGAGCTCGGGGTGGGTGGCCCTGACAGTCAGTGGCTACTTGATAGGAAGCTGGCGCCTCCTTCTTTTGTTGTCCCCATCCTGCCCACCACAGTGCACTCCCCAACCCCCGTGCTCCGGGACAGCTGCCATTTTTCGGATTTGTCTTCTGACAAACACGTGTCCTTGGCAGGCAGTGGGGGAGAAGGAAAGCCGGGCATCTCCGTGCCTGCTGACCACGGGAGGATTAGAGAAGGACCTCACTCTGACTAGACTAGATCGTTCATCTAGAGTTACCCCAAGACTGAGAAGCTCTGTGTCCCTGTGTCACTGTGGCACCCAGGAGAGCACCCTCGTTCCTGCATTCCAGCTCCCTTGCTGTGGACAGTCCCTCGTCATGCACACAGCCCTCTCCTTGTCCGCTTTAATCAGAGAGCACAGTGGCAGACATCCCTGTGACGGGAGCCTAGAAACCTCCTCAGAAGTTCACACCTCCCCCCTTTCCTTTTCTCATTTTATATCTAATCCTAACAGGAAAACAAAAGAAATGAAGTTTAAGTGTCAGCAAACATAAACCTTAATTTAGCATTTTTAAGTATGCATATCATTATTTTCTCCTCTAAAACAGTTTCTATCTATCTTTAAAGGTAATGGACATGAAGAGGGGAAACCCCAGAGCCATAAACAAACTGATTGGGTTGGTACGAAAAGTAACTCACAACCGAGCAGATCCTACGGTGATAAAGGAGATCCTGGAGAAGCAGTTGTCGTCATGAGATGTTCTGGGTCCGTCTCTGCCTGAGGGACAGCAGAGCGGCCATGACTGAGAACCTGAGCCCGTGAAACCTGACAACCAGGGGCTCAACCTGCTGGCGCCTCCCAGTCTCTAGCCCCAGCTAGAGCTGTAGGCCACCCAGGGCCAGACCCGACTCTGCCCTGGGATGCTACCTGCACAGACCAGCAGCGACAGCCCCGTTTGCCTCATTGACCTGGAAGTGGTTCCAGGATGGCCGCAGTGGTGCTGAAGGAATAGCACGTTCCAGGCCTTAGTAATTCTAAACTAAGTGAAACACACGGTTTCAAGTGCTGTCACTATTCTAAGAAAACTTCCCATCCCGCACTTCTTTAACAGGTATTTCTGAGTAAGTTCCAAAAGCCAGGCACTGCTCTAGGTGCCAGGCATGAGCAGTGGTCAAGAGGGACCATGGTCTGGATGCAGTATTTTAGACCTGAAAGTAGATGAGTGGAGATGAAAACCACAACAGGACAGACATGCCAAGCACACTTTTGTCTAGACAGGCCCTGCGGGGCTGGGAAGGAGGGCATTAGTCTCACTAGCCCGCACTCATGCACGGAGTAAAAGTGACATTGCCCACCTGCTCAGCTCCCCAGGGATTGCCGGGAGGTCTGAGAGTAAATGAAACATTATTTGTAATAAACAAAAAAAAAAAAGTTTTCAAATAAATTTAATGAACAAAATATATACTGAAATATCACATAAAAAATTAACTTACACGTCAAAGATTGTGCAGCTGACAAGGACCCCCGCCCACCCCACCCTCAAGCCGAAAAAAGATTAAAACAAAAAATGTAACATTAAATTGATTTGTTTTCCCTGGAAAGAATAAGACTATAAACTAGTACATCAAAATCTTGACCTTTAGCAGTAATTGTGGTGCAGTTAACCTCTCCGTGAAGGCTGGGTTGCCTTCACCCCTGTTCTCGTGACAGTAATGCGGCTTCTGTGTAACGCACCGGAGCACCCCTGTGTGCGCCGCGTGCCTTTGTTACCTCTGACTCATGGTGCTCAAAGACCACTTTCACAAATGCTGTCTTGTAACGTGTCAAACCGTGGCATAAGAGAACGGGCTCTTCGGAGGCTCTGATTTTACATTGGCTTCTCCAGCGTACCAAGAAGAGTCCAAGCATTGCCGTCATGAACGGTGGCAGCTGGGGAACCAGAGAGAAGCAGACCTTCCCCATCGCCAGGGTGACCATGAGTGGTGCCCCAGGTGCTGGCAGTTGCTCAGGACTTCCCGAAGCATCCCCCCTACCCAGCCAAAAGAGCAGGGACAGAAAGGAAACCAGACAAGAAGAGGTAAGGTTTTTAAAAAATTGTGACAGGGGCGCCTGGGTGGCGCAGTCGGTTAAGCGTCCGACTTCAGCCAGGTCACGATCTCGCGGTCCGTGAGTTCGAGCCCCGCGTCAGGCTCTGGGCTGATGGCTCGGAGCCTGGAGCCTGTTTCTGATTCTGTGTCTCCCTCTCTCTCTGCCCCTCCCCCGTTCATGCTCTGTCTCTCTTCTGTCCCAAAAATAAATAAACGTTGAAAAAAAAAAATTGTGACAGAATGGCTCAGAATTGTGCGAGAATGTGTTACCTCACGCAGCAACCACGTGCCTGCTCCGCGTGCATTCTGTTCCAACACTGACGACCTACTGGACCTAGAAGTAGAATATTCTCTTTTCTAGAGAGAGAGGCTGAGTCCAACTTCTCTCTGCACTTTGCAAGTCTGAATTACAAATGGGGCAGGACAGCCTGAGCCTGGATTCTGGCAGGATGGTTTTCTCAGGAATATTACGGTTCAGTTTTGTCTTAAAAACTCCCATTTTCACCAAAGGTCTGGCTTCTTGGTAACCAAATGTTACAAAAGATGATACTGGAGGATCTTTCCAGACCCTTTTAAATCAAGGCCTTGCTAAAATGGGTGATGGGGGAGGGGAGGCAGCCAGATGAAGACAAATCACCAAAATTATGTCCAGTGTAGACTGTATTATGGACTGATCATTTCCAGAGAAAAATGCCATGGAGACACCTGATCTTTATAGTGCTGTCTACCTCTGACAACTGCCCGTGGTCTTGAATGCCCACTTCTGAAATCCCGAGAATTAGACAGCTATAACTGCTAATAGAAAAAGTAAAATCAAAACACAGCTCAGATTATCTTACTCGGAACCTGACTATATATTCAAAAGACCTATTTGCATAACAGAAACTCACAAAGTATGGCTCTACTCATAAACAGGTCTCAAGTACAGTTTTAAATACATCGTTGCATGAGTGAGAATTTAGTCTGGTTCACTGCTGTTCCAACGAAAATCACAAGACGTGTGAGTTGGTGTCATGTGAAGCCACTGCCATCTGTCATTGGAATCCACACACCTGTAGGCTGGGCGGGAAACGTGCTGGAAAACTGGCTCATCCCCAGGACGGCATGAACCAACCGGACCTGGTCATGCCCAAACCATGTGTTCTGTTGGTTGACAGGGAAGTTGGCTGGTTGGTTGGCCGGCTGGTTCTGGCAGAAAGGAAGCTCAGCCTCAACACTTAGCATGGTACCTGGCACAGAGTAACTTTAGCGAATGCTGATTAAGTCTATAAAACCAAATGAGTGGACAGCCTTTTAGAATGAGAGGCTGGTGCTGCCAACAAGTAGGCTTTGAATTCTGGACATGAGTCTAGGAAGGAGCTTCTTGACTCTGTCCAGGCATATGCACCAAGGTGAACTTCTGTTCCTGTCTCTCAAAGTATACATGCCTCAGAAAAAAAGCTAATCGTTATTTATAACAAGTTTAACATGTTTTAGCTGAGCTTATACACACACACACACACACACACGCCCCTCTTTTCTAATTATTGCTTATCTGCAAGAAGGCTATGAAATTTTTGAAAGTACACACCCTCCTGGAGCTTTGAATTAGTTGATTAATTCAGTACACAGCTTATGGGAATAACCCACAATTCATACTGTGTTTTTCATTTCTACTGAATTTGCTGCATTTCAAGGACTCTACCGAGTGCTGCGGGGGCAAAACACTAAGTCTATCTCAAAGGTCATGTTATTTACCCATTACCAAAAGCAGCGTGGAAATGGCGGCCATGCTTCTCTGGCAGATTTCAGACAAATGTATTCATGGATTATTTGAACACAGATGACCCTAAATTGAAAGATGGCTAGAATGTGATTGAAATCCTCTCTCCTTGCCTCCCTTAATCAAATAATTTAGCAAAAAGCATTTAAGATCAACACTAAATTCCCCCTTAAAATATCTCCAGGCCAAAAAGGGGCCTTGTTACAAGCCTTCTGCAGACTCGTCCCAATAAAAAGTCCATAGACACACTCAGAAGCACAGACTTCTGCAGCCTCAGCTCCATGAAATTTATAATCTGGCCTGAGAGCTTCCATCACCCTTGTCAGGTTCTGAAATGACATAGTAAATCTAAGCTCCCCAAAAGATGCCTGAAATACATATCGAATGCATACTGACAGAGCTTATTGGCAGTCTTGTAACCGGTGTGGCTGACAATGAGTTAGGTTTACTCTCATGTCATAAGACAGGAACAAAATTCACAATGACCCAATGGGATGGGAAGGGTCAGTCCTAGCCAAAATCATCATCTGTCTTCAGATCCAAAGTGCAGAGCCAAAGAACTGAAGACTTACGCCACCCCCGCCCCCAACCCTGTCCCTGTCTTCTTCCCCATAGAACGTCACCAAAAACCTTTCACGAAAGCCCTGTTTATCCAGTTAACGAGCTGCCAGGATAATCTGTCCTCCAAAACAAGTAATGGCCTAATAAATGCCTGAGCGTGGGGAAGATTTACTGAGGCAAAATTATCCCGAAAACAATTCTTAGTCTTCCGAGAGCTCTTCCTAAAGCATTAGGTTTATGATGGTCATTCAAAAAGGAAAAAAAGAGTCCACTCCATTTTCTTACAATGTTTCCTCAATGATGTGATTTAAGGGTGGAGTATACACTGGTCTGACAGTGTTCTAAGCTGTGATTTGATGGAGAATTAGTGCCGCGTGATTTATAGAATGATGGCTGAAGCGAGAGGGGCCTGAGAATATCTTCTCAATGACTTAAAGCTGGTGTGGCCTCAGCCCCCAGAGGACCGCTGCCTCCAGGAAAAGCCAACACTGCAGAGCTGGCTGAGCTTCGCAGCAAGCCACAAATTACACTGGTCTGGGCCAGTGGCTTGAAGTAGCACGTGCAGTAATAGCTGTTCTGCAATAAAGCATTTCATAAAAATGGCAAGCTTGACAGCCACTTCCGTAAACACAGGACTGGTAATGAGCAATTAAACTGTACTGCCCTTAAATGAGAGCTGTAGCTGATGCTGCACATCCTTAACCTCACACCAGTGACACGGCCCACCCCAGCCAGGGCAGCGCTTCCCTCACGAACCTAGACACGCCCGATCCCGATTCCGAATGAGCGGTGCTTCCACGGCGCAGAACCTCCAACCAGATCTGGACGTCAACCCACATGACCGTGGCATCCCAGCCGATTCAGAGACCATTTTCAACCCTGAGTACCACTGGCCACCCAAACTGAACAGGCAACCCAAATATTCTCGTATCCTGTTTCTGGAGTCTATTTGTAAGGGGATGCTCTCCCCATAATTCCAAAGCTCTGTGAGGTCTTTCTTAATGGACTGAAAACCAACAATTATGTATGACCTAAATCAAAGGCACTTGCTGAGCAAAAGGTACTCCCGAGGACCCAAAAAAGAACTGAGTGCATCCTCCCTACATGTGACAGAGACCTCAGTTCCAAGCCATCAATACGTCAAAGTATTTTCCAAGCCAGTACTGGGTAAAGAGGGGAAAATCCCAGAATTCCTTTAAATACTGAGGAAAGGAAGTTATCTATTAATAAAGGAAATCAAATCTCTTTAATTGGTTACTCTGGGACCCCCCTTTCATGGCTGGGAAATTGTTTATACCCCAAAAGCTGTACGTTAGCCTAAATTCACCTGGAATTTGTTTATAATTTTTAAAATTTAGTTGGTTGTTTCTAAAGATCTATTTTAAATATCCCAGTGCACACATATACTTTGAATCATAAAATTCACTCCATCTGGAACTTTACCTCAGACCCTGCACTGGGAATTGAAAGGCATGTGTGATGTTCCAGGAATCCTCAAGTTGTTTTCACTGCCCAGGACCATCAGGCTAGACACAGGGACTCCGGTCTCAGGCCTGCAGCAAAGGGTTTGTGCCCACTGTGCCTGCCAACAGGTAGCACAGCATCTGAGTGGGAGCCTGTCGTATGGAGCAGGGACCACACTCTCGGACCACATTTTAAAGCACGCCAAATATCTTTACAAATTTTCCCTACATTACAAAAAAGAATTTCTGCAGGCCCCACTGACTATGATTTTTACCATGATTTTTTTCCCACCAAGGAATTACCATTGTCACCCACCTACGGTACAGTATCTCCATATCTTCCTAGATCAAAGTTCATTCCTCCAACCCCCCCTCTCCCCCCCCCCCACCATATTTGCTTTTCTCTTATTTATAGCCCCAGGACTCTGCTGTTTTTCCTCTGGTATGTCCACACTATTGCCACAACCATCCTTACCTAAGCTACCTGGCTGTTTCACTCCACCGTGTGGATTTTCCAGTTCTCTATAATGCATTTCCAAGTCAGATTTCTGACTTCATTTTGAAAACCCCTGAACACAATACTGTGGAGGAGTCCTATAATGGATGCAGAAAGATGAACCAGTTTCCAATTCCAAATAGGGTTATCATGTGAGTTTGCTACCGGCACCCCACCACGGGAGCTAATTTTACTGTCTCCCACCCCCGACACTGATCATCTCTGCCCTTCTTTAAGGTAAGTCTAGTACAGTACCTATTTTTAAAAATGCTAAGAGGCACAAAAGCAATCTCTTTCCAAAAGGGCACCCTCTACACAGGGGACTACAGTGGTCTATAATAAAGCAATATGGACTGAAGAATCAACACCATCACCAGATAATGGAGAGAAGTGTAAATCAAGCCAAAAAGCCAATGAATACACTTTCCAGGTATGACTGCAGCATTTTCTGTACCTGTTCAGTCCAAACTGGTAGGTAAATACTTGTCCAAAACGAAGCTAGAGGATAATAAATTACAGCTTACATTCCATCTTCCTGTTCCTCTTTCTTAATCTACCTTGAGCCACCTTCTTTTCCAGTGGAGACCTGGGGGTTTGCGAATACAAGGCTGTGCCAGGAAGCCAGGCCAGTCCGCTGGGCCTCATACATTCCTGCGGCTGTACCATAGCTGGGCAAACCATTTTCCAAGACAGACAAATGTGAAGTCAGAAACATACAATAGGTCAACATCTTTGGTTTCTTGCTTAGACTTAGAAACACTGTGAGGCTGGCCGCTGAGAGCCTCCTTGCCCAGGCCAGGTCTCCTGGGGCCCACATTCCATGGGCTGGCTAGCTCTCAATACAAAGCTGCTTCAAGAACCGTGAAACACTGAAGGGCAGCCTCTGCTCTGCAAGGTCTCAAATGGGATTCTTTCCTCCACTGCCCTCCTCTGCTATGGGCCTGATTAAAATCATACCAGTCCTCCTGAGGCACAACCGCCAGACCTGTGGCTGCCCCCAGGGCTCAGCAGCGATGCCCACGAAGAAAACAAGAACTGGGAAGAACTGGGACTTCCCGTTTCCCCCCAAACAGGGAGGCCCACCCTTGTTATGTGCTCCTCCCCTGCTCAAAATAGAGGGGAGTGGAACTGAATGTCCACAAATATCAGCTGTTCATGGTCTCGTTTTTTAGCAGACAGTTATAGTGTGTGTTTCTCCCTCTTTGGTGGTTTAAGGAGACCGGTGGCGCTAAGTATAATTATGCCTGGAGCAGGCTGCAAAGCAGCACAGAGGCACTAATACATCGTGTGGGGGCCTTCTAATGAACCCCATTACTCAGAAGGCAGCATTTCTGTGTGTAGTGAGTCACCAGCAGGCACTTGGCTTCGCAGGGCTTCCTGTGACCCGTCTGCATTTACATTCCAGGTCCCAAAGTGTACAGTGCTTGTTTCTCTACAAAGTGCAACATACTAGAAAAAGCAAACAGGATCTAAAATAATTGCCAATGTTTTTATAGATTTCATTTAGTTCACCTTTATCCTTTCCCCTGCCCCATACTCCTCCCTACCCCCCCAAAACCCACTGTGAAATAGCTTCACAAAATCTTTTATAAAACACAAAACAATGATACCCGAGTATATGATACCCCACTTTCTCCATCAGATCAAACTTCTAAAAACCAATGTAACGGTTTGCCTATGTAGATTTCATTTTGTGCAAATCTTACTAAAATAAAACTATTTCCTGTGTTTAGGAAGTGATACACTGATTAAAGAAAGCTCTCAAGCAACAAGAAAATTTCCCTGCATTCCAAATTATCCACAACGACATCTGACTTCCCAGGCAAACAGCTGAAACCAATGGATTTGCCTGCAACATAAGGCAACACATGTTGGGCAGAGTGCAAATCTTGGAAGATGCAAAGGGACACCTGATACATGCTTGTGTGATAGAGGAAAGCGGGGCCCCATCTTTATTCTTCCCTTTTAGAAAAGGGAAACCAAAATGCAGAAGGCAACCGGAACAGATGTTCATTCATGTGTTATTTGAAGAGCTGAGCCTTCTAACCCGGGGTACTTCCAGAAATCATGGAACCCCAGTATTTGCTTGGTGTGATCTAAGCTCTAAGCTGCAAGATAAGTGACTCAAAGGGATGGGAGAATACCAAAAAACTGAGGAGTAAAAAAGAAAAGAAAACCTGCCCAAGGAGTTACCAGCTTATGAGACTTACATTCTAGAGGAGGTGGAAAGACCCGGCTAGAGAAAGAGGAGGTACACAGAAAATTTCCCTCCCCACAAATCAAGTATTGTCAGGAAATATCAAAGTAGAAATTTTTGTAAGCAGCTTTGCATTTAACATTCACTCAAGACGCTAAAACCTTAAAAACAAGAACCTCTATTAAAAAAAAAAAAAAAACAAAAAACTAACAACAGGAGTCCTCAAAGTCACCCAGGATCTTGTAGCACAGAATGGAGTGTTCCTGGGCCAAGGCAGCCAGTTCCTTCAGGAACTCTGGGAAGAGGGCAGCGGCCAGCATGGTGTTCCTCACCGGCAGGGGCAGGCTTGGGGGCACCCCAGCCACCTTGGCTCTGTTTGTCAGGAAGGGCTGAAGCACTCTTGGGGGACCATCCAAAAGGTTCTTGCCAATTCCTGTCCTGGAGGCATCCTGAATGGGATCTGAAAGCAGAAAGAAAACTGTCAGGGCGACCCTCCACAGGACTTTATGTCCACCCTCTTAAGTATGTGTGTTTGAGGGGAGGGGACTGGTGGACTGTCTACTCGTGGGTTCAGTTCCTAGAACCGAAGTCCGAAGACACAACCCTTGAACATGTACCTTCTCCGCCATGTGGCGCACACACACACGTGGCTGGGTTGCTGTCCAGCAGATAACCTCCAGCACGAGGTATGTAATGGCGAGAGTTTTATCCCAAATCCTGTGTAAAGAACTTCGTGCAGCAGTTGTGGCAACCCTCCATGCCCAGGACATGGTGAAAGGAAAAAATGAAAAAGGTGTCTCCTGCCACTGCATCCAAGTGAAGACTTAACTCACCACGTGTTATCTGGGGACGTCCAGAGGCTCCACCTGCTCTCCTGGTGTTGGGGGAACCATCCTACCTTTACCAATTAAAGCAGAGCTGCAGGAGGCAAGCTGAGCTAACCAAGCCACTCCATGCTCTCTGTAGCTCCGGCCTCAATGGCTCCCTGAGGACCCCCAGCTCCTGGCTGGGATCTCCAGCCTTTTTTGAAGAAAAGAATGGAAGAAGCCTTTTAAAGGTTGGAAATAACGGAGAGGAAGCTGGGTGCTAGGAAGACCGACCAGATTGGAAACTTCCGACCACCATGGGCATCTAGTGGCAGCAAGTGGCTTAGAAGCCTCCATCTAAGAAGGGTTTTCAGGGGTTTCAATCTCAGCTTCAGTAACACGGGTCCAGGATGAGATGAGCCCAAATGTGAACATATTCAAATGATTTGCATTTCCACATCAAATCAGTTTTACTAATTAAAATGGTTCAACTTTCCCCACTATTTAATTCTTAAATATCCCCAGCCTTCATATATTTATAGGAATTATTTATGCGTCCGTCTGCCCCTACTCAAATAGGCTCACTACTCTTTATAAATCATTATATTCAAGTTCTTCATTATTTTGGCTGCTTTTTAGAATTCAGTCCCATTTTTCAACACTTCTCAGAGTGTCGCTTAACTACAGTACTAAAAATTCTTGACATTTATAGTACTTTCCACATCTCACTACTATAGTCTTTAGTGTGAAAAAAAAATCCTCTGCTTTACTGCTTTAAATATCTTTTAGATTAGAGTTTATCACACTTCATTCCATGAAGAACTGGAAAAGTTGTAGAGGATCTGTCTGCTGCCACCTTTCAGCAGAAACACACAACATGTCCGGACAAGAAAGTGAGGACAAAAGTGTTGAGATCACTGAGGTCCATGGCCAGCCTTGGAGACCACCCCCTGGGACCCTCACGGGAGTCCTCCAGCACCGCAGCTCTTCAAAGGGTCCAGCAAAACTCACAAAGGAAGCTGGCCTGGCTACGAGTGAGGAATGGGACACCCATAGGCAGTAATCCCAGGCCAAGACCTGCACAATCCATGGAATTCTCTTCCCCATATCTCTGCTCCTCTAGATCTCACTAGCCTCAAGAGACCCCAGTGCAGTGGTTAAGAAGAGCACACACTCTGCCACTTAGTGGCTGAGTGACATCAGGGAGGTTGCTTCACCTCTCTGTACTTTAATGTCCTCATGTGTCAAAAGCTCACAGAGTTGTAAGGATTAAGTGAGTCAATAGGAAACTCAACCCCCAGAACACAAATAATCCAATTAAATATGGGCAAAAGACCTGAATAATGAGACCACAATGAAATCTCACTTTGCAACTGTCTGCATGGCTAAACTCAGAAACAAGAAATGACAGGTGTTGGCGAGGGTGTGGAGAAAAAGGAACCCTATTGCACTGTTTGGTGGGAATGCAAAGTGGTGCAGCTACTGTGTAAAACAGCATGGAGGTTCCTCAATAAAATTAAAAATAGAATTATCGTATGATCCAGTAATTCTACTTCTGGGTATTTACCCAAAAAGAACAAAAACACTAATTTGAAAGATCTATGCAGCCCTCTGCTGCATCATTATTTACAAGAGCCAAGATACAGAAGTAACCTAAATGTCCATCAATGGATGAGTGGATAAGAAGATATAGTACATATATAATGGAATATTACTCAGCCATAAAAAAGAACGAGCTCTTGCCTTTTGCAAAACGTGGACGAACCTGGAGAGTATTCTGCTAAGTGAAATAAGTCAGACAGAAAAAGACAAATGCCGTATGATTTCACTTACATGTGAAATTTAAGAAACAACACAAATGAACAAAGAAAAACAAACAAAAAAAGACTCTTAAATATAGAGAACAAACTGACGGTCACCAGAGGAGGGATGGGTAGGGAGACGGGTGAAACAGATGAAGAGGATTAAGAGATATAGACTTCTAGTTATAAGACGAAAAGTAAAGCAGAGGGAATATAGTCAATAACACTGTAATGATGTTGTTTGGTGACAGGTGGTGACTACACTTACCGTGATGAGCACTGAGTAATGCATAGAATTGTTGAATCAATGTTGTACACTGAAAACTAATATTGTATGTTAATTATACCTCAATAAATCAATAAACAAGAGGTAAAAAAAAAAAAAAATGAGCCAGTAGGCATAATGTACACAGGGACCTCTTGATGGGTCATCCATCATATCATCAGCAATTCAGCTGCCACTGACTTCACAGACTTCCTGTTTCCTGCCCCAGATGTCGTTCCCTGCTCTAGCCTCCCACCCCGTTTTATTAACCAGCAAAGGCCAATGTGGCCCTTTAACCTTGTATTGTTTGTTTTTCCTCCTCTATCAGACCTTGAGTTTTCTGAGAGCTGAGCCCCTAGGCGATGTGTCCTTCACAACACCCGACCCACTTCGTTATTCATAGCAGAAGCTAATAAACATTCGCTGAATGAACGAATGAGGGAAGGAACTGACCAACATCAGCTCTTCCCTACAACTGATCTCCCTGGATGGTTCATTTTCCTCATCTCCATCTTTCTCTTTCAAATTCACTCCTCCTTCCTCCCAAAAAAGGGTTTTTGTGGTTCATTATTCTAGCTTCATCCATGAATTCAAAAAGTGTCATGACTTTAAAAAAGTGTCATCACCAAGGCTCATTTACCCACTTGAATCCAAGAATCAAAATTGTCTTCACTAATAAGGCAGCAGCAGAAGCGTGCCCAGTGAGGGAGACCTAAGATTTGCAGGGAAACCCTCCCAGCAGGCTGTGCTGTTAGCACAGGAGTGGCCTCTCAGAGTGTCACAAAGCTCCATCAAGCTCTCAGTTCAAAAGCAAGGAGAACCAAGTTATGGTTCCTACTTGGCAACTAGCTTATCATATAACGTCTCTGTTTCCTTTTCTGTAAAATGGAAATACCACCCACCTGACCTCCCTCCCTCCCAGAACTCATGATCAGTGAAAGGACTCTGAAGATAACTAACTACAAGCAAATACAACCTCTGTGGTTTGGAAAGTATTTGAGGGGAAGTGGCTGATCCCAGAGATCAACAGTCTCAAGGATGACAAAGTGACAGCTGGCATAGGAAGTCTGTCCCTATTTGAAGCCATTAGTGAGGAGGTTCGTTTTTTTGTTTTATTTTTTTTTTAATGTTCTAATTTATATTTGAGAGGGAGAGAAAGTGCAAATGGGGGAGGGGCAGAAAGAGAGGGAGACATAGAATCCGAAGAAGGATCCAGGCTCTGAGCTGTCAGCACAGAGCCCAACACGGGGCTCGACCCACGAACTGTGAGATCATGACCTGGGCCAAAGTCAGACACTTAATGGCTGAGCCACCCAGGCACCCCTTTGGCTCGTTTTTTACAGGGCTGTCAGGAGGCCAAGGGAGTAGAGCACCTGCATGATGGGGGAACTCGCTGCAGGCACCCAAGTTCCACCCATCATCAGAGGACTCAGCAAGCACGCACAAGCACCTAAAGAAAAAGGCAGGGAAGAAGAGAAGTATAAATAAATGTCAGAATTGGGCGTGGTTTTCTGAAATGCTGCCCTGGGTCTGAAAAGCTGCAACAGAGGGCTTTCAAGACTAATACTGGCAAGATTTAAAAGTCAGGTGAGAAATCTGTTACAAGCTCCTCCCACCCACCTCGTCCACAGTGCTAGACAAAGTACACAGCTCACAAACATGGAAAACCCCAGTGTCTGGCCCATTACCATGACGCTCGAGCTCCTGGATTCAACTCATTTAGAGGCAATCGCATCACACTCAATGCTTTGGTGGTCAGCTTTGTGCAAGGGGACAGACACCTTTCTCATTCTGTGAGAAAGTTTAGAGACTTTTTGAGAGGAGAGTGTCACTTTGCCAATATGAAAGAAGTTGGAAAGTTTACCTGAACAATTCTGTTAAAGGAAAAGTCTTCTTCCCCGAGAGAAGCTTCTCACAAGTCAAAGCCCCCTGAACATTACAGACCTTAGAAAGCATCAATTATGGCTCATTTGACAACTGTACGTGGTGAGAACAAGTTCCCCTGGGCACATACCTGGCATCCACAAGCCAAGAAACAGTCTGAAGCCAGGACATAGCACAAGGTGTGAGTGAACCCCGCCACTCCCCACCCCACCACCCCTCACCTGGAGTGTGTGGGTCAAGGAAAGCCTAGGAAGCCAGCCAGCGTCTGTGCCCTGGGCTCCACACACTGGGCAAGACAGGCTCAGGCACCTGAGCCTCATGACCCTGGCGGACTACTCCAGACACCTAATTTCGGCTGCCTTATACGAAAATGAAGCCAGTAGTATCCTTCTCGCCCACTGCACCGTGCTATCTGAAAACAAGATTGCCTCAGAAAGCACGTTACAAATTGAAAACTACAAATGAAGACCAAGCATGGAGTGTAATGTAAGAAGAGGCATGCCACCTTCCATCTACAGATTGTAAACATGCCCACAATTCTTCTAGCCCTTGCCATGGAGAGGTGGAAGTTTGGCTCCATTCTTGAACCTGGGCCGGCCCCATGACTTGCGTTGCCCAACAGAATGTAGCAGAATTGACCTTGTTTGGGTCCCGAGACAGAGCCTCAAAAGATTTTGTACAATCCTGCTCTCATTCTTGCAAACCTACAGCTGTGATGTTGACGAGCTGGGGCGAACCCTCTGGATGATGAGTAATACAGACCCCCACGATCCCCATCACCCCAGCCAGAAACCACCCATATGAGTGAGGCCATCCCAGACATCCAGCCACCCGCTGACAGCCACACATAAGCAAGTCCAGCCAAAATCAGCCGAGGCTGGCCCAGATCAGAAAACCCGGGCAACCACACAGACTCGTGAGCACTCATAAATGACTTTCTCTTAAACCACCGAGTTGCTGCAGTGGTTTGTTACTGAACAAAAGCTAATGCTCACAGGGTGAGCTACAGAGGTGTGCTCCAGGTTCAGGAGGAACACAACTAACAGACCAGTAGTCCAGGAGCTAGGAGAGGCCACGCGGGCCCACAGCCCACCTTTCCACAGAGACGTGGGGCTACTCCCCCTCCGTGAATGGCCCGGCCCAGCTTGGACTACTCTTCTCTAGGGCCAAAGCTTGGAGCCTGCTCCCTCATCTCCCAGTGGCACAGGCCCACCTGTCTTTCAAAGTCTGCCTTGCAGTGCCCTGAAGGCTCTTCACAGTCAGAGCTCTACAGCCAAAAGGACTTGAGATAGAAAACAAATTCTTCATTTAAAAGTCAAGGAACAGGAGGCTCAGTGAGGCCCAGTGACCAAGAGGAAATAGCTACACAGAGACAAGGTCAAGCCATCAGAGTTCTGGGATCTTTTCAGCTCCCTTCTCCCAGTCCAAATGAATAGTTTTTACCTTCCAGAGCCCTAAAGCACATTTATTTGGGGCCTGAGAGTCTCTGAAAACATAATAAAGAGAACAGATGCCCTCCTCAGGGCAGGACTGGCCAAAAAATGGTTCAGGGTATGCACATAATGCCTCTTTCTGGCCCACACACGCCAAGTTATTTATTTTAGCCAAGCAACAACACGCAGCACTCCTCCCTGACCACTGTCGGGGAGGCAAGCAAATGTCCTACTAAGCCCTCCCAGCCGGGAGCAGGCCAGGTGCAAGCAGGGGAGACTTTTCTTTAGGTTTCAGAACGCGAAGAGGCGGCTCTCCCCTGTTGGGGAAAATGATGATGTATTTAGATCCTTTTAAGGCCCAGGAGCCAGCACAGCATCTGTGAGCCCAAGTCAGGAGGCTGGGGAAATGGAAGAACATTTGGAGGAGAGACACAGAGGAGACACCTGACTTACCTTTGGTTAGTGACTCAGGGGTCATGTCAGACATGTCCACTCGGAAGAGCAGGTATTGCTGGGCTTGTATGAGGAGCCCCGGGAAGTCTCTCTCCACAGAAGCAAACTGCTCAATCTTGTTTTTCACAGACGCAAGGACCTGTCAAAAGCGACATTAATGATGTTAATGCTTCACAATGGAATCCCACCCTCAGCTATCGATACATCTTTCTGGTACAGCCCTCGCTGCCGGAACTCTTATGATATCAGGCGTTTGCTTGTTTTTAACTGCCTGGGTGTTCTTGGTAGGGCACCCTCGAAACATCAAGCTAAATGAAGCTTTGCAGTTTGTCTAGAATAATCCACACAACTGGTGTCATAGGACGGGGAAGGAGAGCAAATGAATTAGAACCGAGGGATTTTAGAAAAACAACAAAATAACAGAGGAAAGGTGAGAAGCAGCCCTCTCCTTAGCACCCAGAAAATCAACAGGTATGGATATGGGCTCAGCTAACGTACCTGATAGAGGGAGCGGACACTTGGCTGGAAGACCATGTTGGTGTTGAGCAGAAAGGAGCGCAGGAGAGGCTGCGGGTAGCTGGCTAGCTGAGTAATGATCCCGATAAGCAGCAAATTAACATGTAGAGAGTTCTCCAGCATGTTCTCCAGCTTTGACAGGACCACGCTGATGAACGGGCCTGCAGGAAGAGCACAAGGCGTCAGGGCTGGCTCGGCACAGATGACATCTTTCCTTGACAACTCAGGAGGCACTGGGGCCACCGCTCCCAAACCACGGGTCCGCCAGGTGCAGATCAAATACAGAAACAGCAAATTGAGCCAGATCTTCTCCTGCCTCAAAGCAGAACATGAAGCAAACCACCACCACCAGGAGAAAGCAGGGATACGTGCATGGGAGCTGGTATTTTGACTCTATGAGCAGTTTTGATGCTTTGAAAATTATCACAGACCTTGAAAAAAGTCAGAGGAAGCATAATTTTAAAGATACACTTCGGGGCACTTGGGTCCAACTTCAGCTCAGGTCATGATCTCATGGTTCGTGAGTTTGAGCCCTGCGTCGGGCTCACTGCGGTCAGTGCAGAGCCTGCTTCAGATCCTTTGTCCCCCCCTCCTCTCTCTGCCCCCTCCCCTGCTCAAGCTTTCTCTCTTTCAAAAATAAACAAACATTAAAAAAAATTAAAATACGGGCTCTGTGCTGACTGCTTAGAGCCTGGAGCCTGTTTCCGATTCTGTGTCTCCCTCTCTCTCAGCCCCTCCCCCGTTCATGCTCTGTCTCTCTCTGTCTCAAAAATAAATAAACGTTAAAAAAAAATTAAAAAAAAATTAAAATATACTCCATAACGTTGCCGTATTTCCAGAACTGCCAGAGCTCAAAACCATGATATTCAATCACCTCATGAAGACGCATACTGTAGGGCTTCACACAAACATCAGAAACCAGCAAAAGTTTTAGTAACAAAAAAACCTTTGTGTCAGTAAAGAATAGCACACACACAAACTATGTTTGCCAAGTAGCAGCATGTGAACAGGGATTGTCTATCCACAAGAAGCACCCAGAGAAAGATCCCGTCTTGTGAAATATCACCATGTGGAAGAATCGGAAGAAGAGAAAAACCAGGGGTGAATGAGGCCTGGGCTGTAATTTTAATGGCATTGGGCAGCTGGGTAACAATACTTTAATCTTCAGGTGGAGCAGGCAAGGGAGGGAGAAGAGGGACTCAATTTGGGGAGGTATAGTTTGAGGTGTCATAGGTTCCTCAAGAAAGAAAATCTATACGACTGCAAAAGTAGTTCATAAATAATTAGGCAAAAGGAGGCTTTGACTAATTTGGATGGTGAGAAAATTAATGTGCTTTATGTGGGAATTCATTGAAGACAGGGAAAATCAAAAAAATTAATCTGGCATTAATAAAATTACTTGAAGACATTTTCCATTTTTACCATAAAAGCGGTCCATTAAGCAAAATGAATGAGAATTCTGCATTTCCCCCAGTGGAGCTATTGATGATGCTTCTAAACCACAGCATCTTTATAACAAAAGCACATCACCCTTGATGAATAAACGTGCCTTACGAAGATTTCACCAACATTAATACGAGTTTAACAAAAACATACTTTACCACAAGATGCTTTATTCAGAAGCCTTGGTGGTGTAAGACAGTAAAACCCTTTGCAAGAAAAGAGAAGCCATCTGTGAGAATTGGGAACACCAAACCTAAACCCTTTACCCCTGGACGATGGCGATATTCCTGTCGCTGGGGTTGCAGAGGATGTTTCTACTGGGGCCTCAAACAGAAAGGCACTACCCCCTCATGTATTTAGATGAGCCTCAACTTCCCCATCTCTGGGATGGACAGAGCTCCTCACTTTCCACAACACAGCCGTTCAATGAACTCTCTGAGTAGAGAGCCTTCGCAGAGGCCCTGCTCACAAAACACAACTGGGAGTGTGCCAAACACATTCAGAAACTGGATGAGAATCCCACTTTGAAAGCACCTTAAAGAGGCTTCATCAAAAACCCTGGAAACGTCACTAGTAACTCTTCTGAAGGCATCACAACCCACTTCAAGCTTTTCAGGTAGAGGTACAAGGTGAAGGCTGCTGCCCTCATCCTCCCCGACTCCCGACTCCCGGCCAGGTCTTCCCTTTCTTCCCCTCCCACCCCCTCCCCCGCTGCCCTGCAGTCCCTGGCTCAGCATCTATTTTCCTCCAGAGGAAGCCAAGACAGGTGAATCCAGTCCCTTGAGGTAGACAGAATCCCCTATAAACAAACACATGTCCTTAATGAGAGTCCAACCCTGCCCTCCCATGGCCCGAGACTGTACTTTGCCCGTGTAGCCATCCAATGCACATGAGATGTGCCGACCTTGCAGGTGCCCAGGGCAGAGCAGGTACAGTCTACCGCTACTACAGGGGAGGGAAACAGACCAGCCCCCTGTGGAGAGCGAGTGGCATCACCATCTCTGTTCTGAATGACAGAACGTTAGGTCAAGACCAGCAACTGTCATAATCCACTAATGACATTAATTACAACTTCTTAGGCATGTGCAAAAAGAAACATCAATGAAACCCTTTCAAATTCCTCTTTTATTCTTAGTTGATTTCTAGCACTTAAAAAAAAACTGCTTGGCAACAAACAGTTGCTAGGGGAAACTCTTAAGCAGCTGAAAATCAGAAAAAACTCAGCTACAATTTAGAAAGCCACAGGTGTGTGTGCGGGGTGGGGTGGACAGTGTGTTTTTTCTTCCTCTCTTCTTCTAGGAGGACAGGCAAACTCCCCACCCAGCAAATACTCATTTCTCAGAATAACAAGACAATGTGTCATTCCCGTCTCTCCCCTCTCATGTGCCCTCTTCCCCTGCCCCCACCTACCCGCCCGCTCCTCCTCTTTTCTCTAACTCCAAGAATGGAGCGGCCATCAATTCTGTGCCTCGGCTCTGCTGGTCCCATGCTGGAAATACCTCCTGAATGTGGGCCTTCACTGCCGTCTCTCTGCCAGCTCTGCCTGAGGTCTGAGTCCCATGGTTGCTTGTCTTGACTCCAGCAATGGTCTTTCTATTTTAGTAGAGATTTAAATGATTTTTTTTTTTTTTTTAGTTTTCTTCAAACAGTACAGAACTATAAAATAAAGAATAGCCTTCGTCCCTGGAGGCAACCC